>NC_141009.1:16480454-16554746 GCF_052327205.1 Somniosus microcephalus
CAGGTGTCCGATTTCGGTCGGGGACGGCTCGTTGGAAAGCCCCTGTTTTCCCAGTCCCAGACTCACAGCAAGAGAGATAGGGGGAAGGAGAGAGAGGGAAGGAGAGAGAGAGAGAGGAAGAGGAAGAGAGAGAGATAGGAGAGAGTGAGGGAAGGAGATGCAGAAAAATCAAGATGGCCGAATTAACGGCAGTTTGAAAGATTAAGCCCTGCCCACAAACGCCATGAAACGCCCATGACGCAGTGCGCTCCCCCCGTAGGATTGGTCAACCTTCATGTCACTCAATGCTAATGAGCAGATTCCCCCGTATGATTGGTCAACCATCACGTCACTCAACGCTAATTCCCCCGTAGGATTGGTCAACCACTAATGAGTGGAATTTTGAAAGTTTTTTGTATACTGTCCGAACAATTTTTGTCTGACCAAAAAGTAAATATGCCTATGACGCTCCCCTAATCATAAGCTTTCTTTTGATATAACATATGTGTAGGTACGCTCTATAACTTTTGAGTGATGTCCGGACATACACACAGACAGAACGATCCTTTTATATATATAGAAATAATATACATAGATAGACTAGCTGGAGTGCCCGGCGGTGCCGAGGGTTTTTTGAGGGCATGTTGTTATGAAAAAAGTAGAAATAATAATATATATACAGGAAACTTTGTGCTATCCGGAGGTGAGCTATCCGGCAATCAGAGCAACCGGCAAAAATCAGCAGCCGTTTTTTTATTCTTTTTGTTTGTTTTTTTTGCTTTGTTTGAACAGTCAAGCTGTGCAAGGTCTGTAGCTATAGCAACAGCTTCAGCTACAGAGCTTTAGGGCCACACCCGAGTGTTTAGAAGCTGTTGCTAAGCAACAGTGTTTGTTGTCAAATACGGAGATAAGAATCTCCGTATCTCTCAACATTAACTCTGGAGAGTACAGCAGTTTTGAGGCAACGGCAGCAGCTCGGTCCCGTGGGTGCCGGATAGCACAAAGTTTCCTGTAAATGAATTTGTCTGTCTGTCTGTCTGTGTGGGAAGGAGAGAGAGAGGGAAAGAGAGAGAGAGAGGGAAAGAGAGAGAGAGAGGGAAAGAGAGAGGGGAAGGAGAGAGAGAGGGGGAAGGAGAGAGGGGGGGAAGGAGAGAGAGAGAGAGAAAGGGGGAAGGAGAGAGAGAGAAAGGGGGAAGGAGAGAGAGAGAAAGGGGGAAGGAGAGAGAGAGAGAGGGGGAAGGAGAGAAAGAGAGAGAGGGTGAAAGGAGAGAGAGAGGGGGGAAGGAGAGAGAGAGGGGAAGGAGAGAGAGAGAGGTGGAAGGAGAGAGAGAGAGAGACTGGGGGAGAAGAGAGAGACGGGGAGAGAGAGAGACGGGGAGAGAGAGAGAGAGAGAGAGACGGGAGGAGAAGAGAAGAGAGAGAGAGAGAGAGACGGGGGAGAGAAGAGAGAGAGACGGGGAGCGAGAGAGAGAGAGAGACTGGGGGAGAGAGAGAGAGAGAGACTGGGGGGAGAGAGAGAGAGAGAGAGAGAGACTGGGGGGGAGAGAGAGAGAGAGACTGGGGAGGAGAGAGAGAGAGACTGGGGGGGAGAGAGAGAGAGAGACTGGGGGGAGAGAGAGAGACGGGGAGCGAGAGAGAGAGAGACTGGGGGAAGAGAGAGAGAGAGAGAGAAAGAGACTGGGGGGAGAAGAGAGAGACGGGGGAAGAGAGAGAGAGAGAGAGGGGGAAGGACGAGAGAGAGAGGGGGAAGAGAGAGAGAGACTGGGGGGAGAAGAGAGAGACGGGGGAGAGAGAGAGCGACTGGGGGGGAGAGAGAGAGAGAGAGAGACGGGGGAGAGAGAGAGAGAGACTGGGGGGGAAGAGAGAGAGAGACTGGGGAGGAGAGAGAGAGAGAGAGACTGGGGGGAGAGAGAGAGAGAGACTGGGGTGTGAGAGAGAGAGACGGGGGAGTGAGAGAGAGAGACTGGGGTGAAGAGAGAGAGAGAGAGACTGGGGGTGGGGGAGAGAGAGAAAGAGACTGGGGGAGAAGAGAGAGACGGGGGAGAGAGAGAGAGACTGGGGAGGAGAGAGAGACTGGGGGAGAAGAGAGAGACGGGGAGAGAAAGAGAGAGAGACTGGGGGGAAGGGAGAGAGAGAGACTGGGGGAAGAGAGAGAGAGAGACTGGGGGGAAGGGAGAGAGAGAGACTGGGGGGAAGGGAGAGAGAGAGAGACTGGGGGGAAAGAGAGAGAGAGAGACTGGGGGAAGAGAGAGAGAGAGACTGGGGGAAGAGAGAGAGAGAGAGACTGAGGGAGAAGAGAGAGAGAGAGAGACTGGGGGGAGAAGAGAGAGACGGGGGAGAGAGAGACTGGGGGAAGAGAGAGAGAGAGAGAGAGAGACTGGGGGAGAAGAGAGAGACTGGGTGGGAGAGAGGCTGGGGGGAGAGAGGGACTGGGGGGAAGAGAGAGAGAGAGAGACTGGGGGGAGAAGAGAGAGACGGGGGAGAGAGAGACTGGGGGGAAGAGAGAGAGACTGCTGGATTTAGTTCGGGATTAGCCTGGAGGAAGAAGGCGAGCTCTCCCTCCCTCTCCCACCCCCTTCACTCTCCTTCCCTCTCTCACCCCTTCACTCTTTCCCTCCATAACCCTCTCAAATTTAAATTTTCAAATTCGAATGCTTTATTGGCATGAAAGTTTACAGGGAACCATATTGCCAAAGCTTACATAACAAAAAAAGTACAGGTTTCCAACATTCTGTAGGTGTCAAACAATTTTGATCTTCTTTGGGTACAGACAGTATTAATTTAAACAGTCGTTGACCCTCGTTGGGTACATTCAGTATTCATTTAAACAGTCGTTGGGCTACATTCAGTATTGATTTAAACATTTTTAGAGTATATATGCTATGGGTGTGCTCGTTAGTCACTCACTGTTCCTCAGGCTGTGACATGTTGTTACATATTGGGCACCATCTCTCTCCCCTCTCTCCCTCCCCTCCCCCATCTCTCTCTCCCTCCCCTCCCCCCTCTCTCTCTCCTCTCCCTCCCTGTCTCCCTCTCTCCCTCCCCGCTCTGTCTCCCTCCCTCTCTCTCCTCTCCCTCCTCATGGTTAACGCAGTGGGCTTTTGGAGCCGGTTGGCCGGGCGGCAGACGAACGCCTTTCGCTGCGGACTCCCGTGCCCGATTTCGGTCAGGGACAGCTCTCCCCCCTCCTCCTCCTCCCTTCCTCCCTCCCTCCCTCCCCGCTAGAATATATAATTTTCTGCAACATGGGAACTGACTGCAACATGGGAACTGAAACATCAGAGCAGAGCCTTCCTCGAATTAACAGAAGTCAAGGGAGGTACTTACTGGGCGAGAAAACCACAGGACCGGGAGGATCGCCGGTTTTACGCCCAGCCCAATATTGCCTCTCCACTGACTTCAGTGGCGGGTACAATCGGGCGAGGTGTGAAACCAGCGATGCCCCGACCCTGTCAGTTTCCCGACGGGAGGTTTAGGTTAAAATTGCCCCGGCTAAGGACTCAATTCTGTGCCTCGAAATTCCAAGTCTCAAAGAATTAAAGCTGTCTTACCTGAATAAACAAGGGGCGGTAAATTGGGGTATAGAACAGCAGAGAAATTGTGTAATAACATTATTAGTTTCTATAAATCAGTTACAAAACTCTTTTGCTTTGATTTTGATTTTTTTGCACTGATTTCCATTTTACTTACACGCCATTTGCAGGATGATACACCGAGACAGTGGGGCTGATAGATCAATGATGCCCGCTGTACTCTACTCAACAGGAACCCAAAAATGCTGCTCGATTTAAAATGAGGAGGGCAGCTCGCTTCTGTTTCCAGTCAAAGACCGCCACCTTGTGGTTATTCTAAGGTATTGGAGAGATTACAAAATGGGAACAATTACTCTGTAATAAGGACAGAAAACGCTGGAAAAACTCAGCAGGCCAGGGCAACATCCGTGGCGAGAGAAACAGAGGCAACGTTTCAGATCGATGACCTTTCGTCAGAACTGGAAAAAAGCAGGTAATGGAAAGCAAGTTTAGGGGCTGGGTAAAAGGGGGAGGGGAGGAAAGAACAAAAGGTCAGTGATAGGATAGAAAGCAGGAGAGATTACGAGACATTGAGAGACATTAAGAGATATTCAAGGCAAGAGGAGGTGGAAATGGGACAGGTTAAGGAACAAAGGATGGCTCTAGATGAAGTGTGAATTGCGCTGGCAGAATGAAGAACAGTTGCCATGTGGGAGGGAAGAAAAAAAGGCCAAACAAAAAGTATGGATAAAAAAAAGAATATATATATATGTGATAGGGGCCAACGTTATGATCTGAAATTGTTGAACTCTATGTTGAGTCCAGAAGGCTGTAAAGTGCCTAATTGAAAGATGAGGTGCTGTTCCTCGAGCTTACGCTGAGCTTCCGTGGAACAATGCAAGAGGCCGAGTACAGTGAGGTCTGAGTGGGAACAGAGCGGTGAACTCTGTGTTGGGGTGCGGTGTGGATAGTGTTGGGGTGCAGTGTGGATGGTGGCGGGGTGCAGTGTGGATGGTGGCGGGGTGCAGTGTGGATAGTGTTGGGGTTCAGTATGAATGGTGTTGGGGTGCAGTGTGGATAGTGTTGGGGTGCAGTGTGGATGGTGGCGGGGTGCAGTGTGGATAGTGTTGGGGTTCAGTGTGGATGGTGTTGGGGTGCAGTGTGGATAGTGTTGGGGTGCAGTGTGGATGGTGTTGGGGTGCAGTGTGGATAGTGTTGGGGTTCAGTGCGGATGGTGTTGGGGTGCAGTGTGGATGGTGGCGGGGTTCAGTGTGGATAGTGTTGGGGTTCAGTGTGGATGGTGTTGGGGTTCAGTGTGGATGGTGTTGGGGTTCAGTGTGGATGGTGTTGGGGTTCAGTGTGGATGGTGTTGGGGTTCAGTGTGGATAGTGTTGGGGTGCAGTGTGGATAGTGTTGGGGTGCAGTGTGGATGGTGTTGGGGTGCAGTGTGGATAGTGTTGGGGTTCAGTGCGGATGGTGTTGGGGTGCAGTGTGGATGGTGTTGGGGTGCAGTGTGGATGGTGTTGGGGTGCAGTGCGGATGGTGTTGGGGTGCAGTGTGGATGGTGTTGGGGTGCAGTGTGGATGGTGTTGGGGTTCAGTGTGGATAGTGTTGGGGTTCAGTGTGGATAGTGTTGGGGTGCAGTGTGGATGGTGTTGGGGTGCAGTGTGGATAGTGTTGGGGTTCAGTGTGGATAGTGGTGGGGTGCAGTGTGGATGATGTTGGGGTGCAGTGTGGATGGTGTTGGGGTGCAGTGTGGATGATGTTGGGGTGCAGTGTGGATGGTGTTGGGGTTCAGTGTGGATGGTGTTGGGGTTCAGTGTGGATAGTGTTGGGGTTCAGTGTGGATAGTGTTGGGGTGCAGTGTGGATAGTGTTGGGGTGCAGTGTGGATGATGTTGGGGTGCAGTGTGGATAGTGTTGGGGTTCAGTGTGGATAGTGGTGGGGTGCAGTGTGGATGGTGGCGGGGTTCAGTGTGGATGATGTTGGGGTGCAGTGTGGATAGTGTTGGGGTGCAGTGTGGATGATGTTGGGGTGCAGTGTGGATGGTGTTGGGGTGCAGTGTGGATAGTGTTGGGGTGCAGTGTGGATGATGTTGGGGTGCAGTGTGGATGATGTTGGGGTGCAGTGTGGATAGTGTTGGGGTGCAGTGTGGATGATGTTGGGGTGCAGTGTGGATAGTGTTGGGGTGCAGTGTGGATAGTGTTGGGGTGCAGTGTGGATGGTGTTGGGGTGCAGTGTGGATGGTGTTGGGGTGCAGTGTGGATAGTGTTGGGGTTCAGTGTGGATAGTGTTGGGGTGCAGTGTGGATGGTGTTGGGGTTCAGTGTGGATGGTGTTGGGGTTCAGTGTGGATGGTGTTGGGGTGCAGTGTGGATGGTGTTGGGGTGCAGTGTGGATAGTGTTGGGGTTCAGTGTGGATAGTGTTGGGGTTCAGTGTGGATAGTGTTGGGGTTCAGTGTGGATAGTGTTGGGGTTCAGTGTGGATGGTGTTGGGGTGCAGTGTGGATGGTGTTGGGGTGCAGTGTGGATAGTGGTGGGGTGCAGTGTGGATGATGTTGGGGTTCAGTGTGGATGGTGTTGGGGTGCAGTGTGGATGGTGTTGGGGTTCAGTGTGGATAGTGTTGGGGTTCAGTGTGGATGGTGTTGGGGTTCAGTGTGGATAGTGTTGGGGTTCAGTGTGGATGGTGTTGGGGTGCAGTGTGGATGGTGGCGGGGTGCAGTGTGGATAGTGTTGGGGTTCAGTGTGGATAGTGTTGGGGTTCAGTGTGGATGGTGTTGGGGTGCAGTGTGGATGGTGGCGGGGTGCAGTGTGGATAGTGTTGGGGTTCAGTGTGGATAGTGTTGGGGTTCAGTGTGGATGGTGTTGGGGTTCAGTGTGGATGGTGTTGGGGTTCAGTGTGGATGGTGGCGGGGTGCAGTGTGGATAGTGTTGGGGTTCAGTGTGGATAGTGTTGGGGTTCAGTGTGGATGGTGTTGGGGTTCAGTGTGGATGGTGTTGGGGTGCAGTGTGGATGGTGGCAGGGTGCAGTGTGGATGGTGTTGGGGTTCAGTGTGGATGGTGTTGGGGTTCAGTGTGGATAGTGTTGGGGTTCAGTGTGGATGGTGTTGGGGTGCAGTGTGGATGGTGTTGGGGTGCAGTGTGGATAGTGTTGGGGTTCAGTGTGGATAGTGTTGGGGTGCAGTGCGGATGGTGTTGGGGTGCAGTGTGGATGGTGGCGGGGTGCAGTGTGGATAGTGTTGGGGTTCAGTGTGGATGGTGGCGGGGTGCAGTGTGGATGGTGTTGGGGTTCAGTGTGGATAGTGTTGGGGTTCAGTGTGGATGGTGTTGGGGTGCAGTGTGGATGGTGTTGGGGTTCAACGTGGATGGTGTTGGGGTTCAGTGTGGATGGTGGCGGGGTGCAGTGTGGATAGTGTTGGGGTGCAGTGTGGATGATGTTGGGGTGCAGTGTGGATGGTGTTGGGGTGCAGTGTGGATAGTGTTGGGGTGCAGTGTGGATGATGTTGGGGTGCAGTGTGGATGATGTTGGGGTGCAGTGTGGATAGTGTTGGGGTGCAGTGTGGATGATGTTGGGGTGCAGTGTGGATAGTGTTGGGGTGCAGTGTGGATAGTGTTGGGGTGCAGTGTGGATGGTGTTGGGGTGCAGTGTGGATGGTGTTGGGGTGCAGTGTGGATAGTGTTGGGGTTCAGTGTGGATAGTGTTGGGGTGCAGTGTGGATGGTGTTGGGGTTCAGTGTGGATGGTGTTGGGGTTCAGTGTGGATGGTGTTGGGGTGCAGTGTGGATGGTGTTGGGGTGCAGTGTGGATAGTGTTGGGGTTCAGTGTGGATAGTGTTGGGGTTCAGTGTGGATAGTGTTGGGGTTCAGTGTGGATAGTGTTGGGGTTCAGTGTGGATGGTGTTGGGGTGCAGTGTGGATGGTGTTGGGGTGCAGTGTGGATAGTGGTGGGGTGCAGTGTGGATGATGTTGGGGTTCAGTGTGGATGGTGTTGGGGTGCAGTGTGGATGGTGTTGGGGTTCAGTGTGGATAGTGTTGGGGTTCAGTGTGGATGGTGTTGGGGTTCAGTGTGGATAGTGTTGGGGTTCAGTGTGGATGGTGTTGGGGTGCAGTGTGGATGGTGGCGGGGTGCAGTGTGGATAGTGTTGGGGTTCAGTGTGGATAGTGTTGGGGTTCAGTGTGGATGGTGTTGGGGTGCAGTGTGGATGGTGGCGGGGTGCAGTGTGGATAGTGTTGGGGTTCAGTGTGGATAGTGTTGGGGTTCAGTGTGGATGGTGTTGGGGTTCAGTGTGGATGGTGTTGGGGTTCAGTGTGGATGGTGGCGGGGTGCAGTGTGGATAGTGTTGGGGTTCAGTGTGGATAGTGTTGGGGTTCAGTGTGGATGGTGTTGGGGTTCAGTGTGGATGGTGTTGGGGTGCAGTGTGGATGGTGGCAGGGTGCAGTGTGGATGGTGTTGGGGTTCAGTGTGGATGGTGTTGGGGTTCAGTGTGGATAGTGTTGGGGTTCAGTGTGGATGGTGTTGGGGTGCAGTGTGGATGGTGTTGGGGTGCAGTGTGGATAGTGTTGGGGTTCAGTGTGGATAGTGTTGGGGTGCAGTGCGGATGGTGTTGGGGTGCAGTGTGGATGGTGGCGGGGTGCAGTGTGGATAGTGTTGGGGTTCAGTGTGGATGGTGGCGGGGTGCAGTGTGGATGGTGTTGGGGTTCAGTGTGGATAGTGTTGGGGTTCAGTGTGGATGGTGTTGGGGTGCAGTGTGGATGGTGTTGGGGTTCAACGTGGATGGTGTTGGGGTTCAGTGTGGATGGTGGCGGGGTGCAGTGTGGATAGTGTTGGGGTTCAGTGTGGATGGTGGCGGGGTGCAGTGTGGATGGTGTTGGGGTTCAGTGTGGATGGTGTTGGGGTGCAGTGTGGATAGTGTTGGGGTTCAGTGTGGATAGTGTTGGGGTGCAGTGTGGATGGTGTTGGGGTTCAGTGTGGATAGTGTTGGGGTGCAGTGTGGATGGTGTTGGGGTGCAGTGTGGATAGTGTTGGGGTTCAGTGTGGATAGTGTTGGGGTGCAGTGTGGATAGTGTTGGGGTTCAGTGTGGATGGTGGCGGGGTTCAGTGTGGATGGTGTTGGGGTGCAGTGTGGATGGTGTTGGGGTGCAGTGTGGATGGTGGCGGGGTGCAGTGTGGATAGTGTTGGGGTGCAGTGTGGATGGTGCTGGGGTGCAGTGTGGATGGTGTTGGGGTTCAGTGTGGGTGGTGGCGGGGTGCAGTGTGGATGGTGGCGGGGTGCAGTGTGGATGGTGTTGGGGTTCAGTGTGGGTGGTGGCGGGGTGCAGTGTGGATGGTGGCGGGGTGCAGTGTGGATGGTGGCGGGGTGCAGTGTGGATGGTGTTGGGGTGCAGTGTGGATGGTGGCGGGGTTCAGTGTGGATGGTGGCGGGGTTCAGTGTGGATGGTGCTGGGGTGCAGTGTGGATGGTGCTGGGGTTCAGTGTGGATGGTGCTGGGGTGCAGTGTGGATAGTGTTGGGGTTCAGTGTGGATGGTGGCGGGGTGCAGTGTGGCTCACAACCTGGTTGCATATTTTTCTTTTACAGATGATTTTCAGGATTTAATTTAACAGTGTTTGGATTGAGTTCAACCAGCCAAAACGCAGAGTCCCCCGACAGTATGACCACCTCTGGTAGGCCACTTCTTCAACCTGTGACTGCAGCGGTTCACGAAGGCGGCTCACCACCATCTTCTCCAGGGCAATTAGGGATGGGCAATAAATGCCGGCCTTGCCAGCGACGCCCACATCCCAGGAACTAATTTTTAAAAACTCAGTGGTGTGGGGGTACGTGAGGGGGGAGGGGGTGGGGTGAAACTATTTTCCACTACTTGTGGCATATAGTGCCAATCTACGGCACTGCTCCAGTGAGGTACACGTCATCCATACTCTTGATTAAAGATTTTGGGTCATTATTTGAATTTGCCAAGATATCATTATTGGAAGAGGAGCCTCAAATAAGTAGGATTGAAGAATATGAAACTCACGTATTAATCACAAGCTAACTGCAAAAGTTGACACCCATTCTGCTCACAATTCTTGCGCCTCATTTAAAATTAATGACGCGCAGGCATTTTTTCAAAATGCTAAGAGGCCCTGCTATTAACTCAGCCTTCTAACACGAGGGATCAGCCTTACTGCTCATCCCTGCGCCACCTCCCACCCTAGTGTCTCAGTGACAAGAACTAGACAGAGTACTCAAGATATTGGCCCGGATTTTTTGCGGTGGTAACGACGGCGAAACTGTCAGCGTGCGCCGTCGTTACCCCTCTGAAACTGGCCGCAACTTCAGGATTTAGCGCATGCGCAGATAAACGCAGAAATCCTGAAGTTGGGGCCAGTCGTTCCCTGCTCCGCCACAGGCTGCGCTGTGGAACTCCCCATAGATGGCAATCAGTGAAATCACTTGAACTGACCAAAATTTCCCCTTTTCCGCTCTACTATTGCTGTTAAACACCCCATAAAAATTTAAGCCTTGTTCAAATAGATCTGTGGACTGCTGAAAAACTAATTTTATATACTGTATGTGGAATGCCAAATTTCTCCATAAATCACTAGATTTTAAAAATACCTGTAATAAAAAATATTCTTAATTTTTTAAGTTTGTTTATGATATTTCAGTTTCTACTTTAACCCTGTGTGTATGTCCCAATCTTTATTTTGCTCTGTAAAATTTTTAAAAAGTGAATGATAATCCATGCTTTTTATTTCCTGGTTTACTGTAGGTGACAATTCTTCAATGTGATTGGCTGCTTAGGCAGCTTGATGACGTCACTGCTAGTGTATGCTGGGGATCCCTTTTTTGACAGCGCTGCAATCAAATTAAAGGTCGAGAAAGATAAAGTTTTCACCGCAGAGATCACGAGACCTCTTTGGGCAGCTTTCTCCGAGGTCAGCGCCGATCGCTGTCGCTTCACCGCTGACCGCAAATTCCAGGCCACTGTCTGTGCATTGCACCATACAGTTTCAGCATGAGTTCCTTTCACTTGTGAAGAAGTGACTACACTTCAGCAGTGCCAATAATTGACTGCGAAGTGCTTTGGGACATGCTGAGGATGCGACAGGCACTACATAAATGCAAGTCCTTTCCTTTTATGTTGTACTCCACAGATTGGGCCATGTAAGTGTAGCTTGTATTTGTTTTTTTTTGTTGTTAGCTGCTCCCTAGTGACTGGACATTTTAAGAGCCAAATCCAGCACTATCCCTCGATATGTTTCAATTTGACTCTTAGCTGAGGACTTGGCTTCACGTTTGCAGTTTCCAACACAAGTGGGCTCCTGATCTTAGTTGATCCATCACTGATGCCTTCCGGAAAGCATGTGTGGGAGCGTGGGGGTATGTTCAGGATTGAGCTCAGCTGTGATGCCCAAGAGTTGAATCAGCTCCTGTCACTTGGTGCCCGCACTCACACGTTAAGAATGGCCACATGGGCAAGGTACCAGCAGACATGGCCAGCTGTCTGCTTTTTAACCTGACAATTAACGTTTCGCCTTGTCAGCATTTCAGAAGAAAAATCAGCTTATTTTTCCCCCCGGGATTGGAGGTTATTGATGTGAACAGCTCAAGATTAGTTGGAAGGCAGTACTGAAAGCTATTAGAAACAATCGATTCGACATTGCTTTTGATTTCATGCAAATTTGACGTAGAAAAGTTTTACGGCGAGCTGACGGTTTCTATGAGTTACAGGATTTTTAAAAAAAATTAGCATTTGACCTCAAAGTAATTGAGTCTAACCAGCCGCTAAAATGCAGCGTTTAAAACCTTCTTACTTTCCTCACAGGAATTTTCTGGGGCCTACTTGGCTGCTGACTGATGAGAAGTGGTTTAGTTGCAGCCACTTTTTTGAGATAAGGAGACTGTTCCCTGGTGTGAAGTGGTTTTATCTGAGCATTCCTGTCACTGCATTTGCAGAATTGCCACGGTTTGGAAATAAAAGAGCAAGTACGGTTATGAGAGGGCTTTGATAGATACAAGTCGGGAGAAACATAGAAGATAGGAGCAGGAGTAGGCCATTCGGCCCCTCGAGCCTGCTCCGCCATTCAATGAGATCATGGCTGATCATCCAAATTCAGTACCCTGTCCCTGCCTTCTCCCCCTATCCCTTGATCCCTTTAGCCTTAAGAAATATATCCAACTCCTTCTTGAATATATTTAATGAATTGGCCTCTACTGCCTTCTGTGGTAGAGAATTCCACAGGTTCACCACTCTCTGGGTGAAGAAATTCCTCCTCATCTCAGTCCTAAATGGCTTACCCCTTATCTTTAGACTGTGACCCCTGGTTCTGGACTCCCCCACCATCGGGAACATCCTTCCTGCATTTAGTCTGTCTAGTCCTGTTAGAATTTTATAAGTTTCAATGAGATCCCCTCTCATTCTTCTAAACTCCAGTGAGTATAAGCCCAATCGACCCAATCTCTCCTCATACGTCATTCCTGCCATCCCAGGTGATGTGCCTCAATTATTCCGAGACTCGAAGTTAGCAGAACAAAAGTAAGGCTTTTATTAACTCAGAACATAACACGTAAAATAGAGAGATGTCTGCCTTCAGGAGGCTGATGCCCGACTGAACTTAGATTACAAAGGAGCCAGGTATGGGCGGAGCCCTGTACACAACCAGTTCCAGCACATTCCAATACATAATACATGAGGACTGGGGGAAGGGAAAAGACACAGAAAGCAGGCAGTTACAAGACACAGAAAACAGGCAGTGATGAATGGAATATATTTCATCACACCAGGTATCAGCCTGGTGAATCTTCGCTGCACTCCCTCCATGGCAAGAACATCCTTCCTCAGATAAGGCGACCAAAACTGCACACAATACTCAAGGTGTCGTCTCACCAAGGCCCTGTACAACTGCAGCAAGACATCCTTGTTCTTGTACTCGAACCCTCTCGCTGTGAAGGCCAACATACCATTTGCCTTCTTAACCGCCTGCTGCACCTGCATGCTTACCTTCAGCGACTGGTGCACAAGGACACCCAGGTCTGTTTCCTCTGGCGAGTGGGTCGGTAATCAGAGGTCATAGATTTAAAATAATTGGCAAAAGAACTAGAGGGAAAATGAGGAGAAATTATTTCACACAGAGGGTTGTTAAGTTCTCGAACCCACTACCTGCAAGGGTGGTGGAATCAGATTCCACAGGAACTTTCAATAGGCAATCGGACATGTATTTGAAAAGGACTAATTGGCAGGATTATGGGGAGAAAGCTGGGGGTGTGGTGGGACTAAATTGGACAGCTCTTTCAACGAGCTGGTAGAGACATGACGGGCCGAATGGCCTCCTTCTGTGCTGTAAGATTTCCCGGTTGGAGTGGTGACGAGTTTCAATTTCTAGATTTAAGGTTTCACTACGGTGTTCCATTGTGCTGTGTGATGCAGACTATTGTCCTGCTTTTGTGTGTGTGTGTGTGTCTCAGAGCCTGATTATGGTCTGTAACTTTGAATGCTGCTTTCGATTTGTTTTCCCGTGCGTTGTAGAAGTCCCTTTTATTATTGTGCGGTAGCTGGGAGAGAGTGCACTCCATCTGTGTTGGAGCATGGGAAAATGTGAGCAATGGCATTAATAATCAATGAGCGTATAACAGAGTTCAAACTCTGCACGAGAGGCTCTCAGTCAGGCTAACCCGACTGCACGGAATGGAACTCCCCGTGCCTGTTCCCACAAACCACATTTTTGTGAACTTCAGTCTTTTTAAATAATTGCAGCATGTAACGATTTTTATTTCCTGCGCAAGAAAGTAAACCATGACAGGTTCAAAAGAACAGCATAGGCTAGAGATTACTGTTACTGGCGAAAGTGCCTTTGCTGCTCAGCATGTTCATTTGATGTTGCTCCGGCTATTATTTTAACAGCGGGTCTTAACCCACTTATTTTAACTTTACACTATTGTTGTATTGTCCCACTCCAGGGACTTGAGCACATAAATCTAGGCTGACACTCCAGTGCAGTGCTGAGGGAGTGCCGCACTGTCGGAGGTGCCGTCTTTCGGATGAGAAAAGACGTCTGCTCTCTCAGGTGGATGTAAAAGATCCCATGGCACTATTTCGAAGAAGAGCAGGGGAGTTCTCCCCAGTGTCCTGGAGCCAATATTTATTCCTCAATCAACATAACAAAAACAGATTATCTGGTCATTATCACATTGCTGTATGTGGGAGCTTGCTGTGCGCAAATAGGCTGCTGCGTTTCCCACATCACACCAGTGACTGCACTCCAAAAGTGCTTCATTGGCTGTAAAGCGCTTTGGGACATCCGGTGGTTGTGAAAGGCGCTATATAAATGCAAGTCTTTCTTTATTTCTATTGGAGTCTGTGCAACTATCTTTATTTTCATACATGAAATATCTGTAACCCTTCCGGGAGAAATTATTTTAGGCTGGAAGGACAGAATTACAGTAGATTCCAAAATACCATAAAATTCACCAAATAAAGGGGTTGAAATTTGTCTTTGGCAGTAGCAGACAGCGGGCGTTATGGCAATGCCAGTGGATCGGGCAGGGCGTATAACTATATTTGTAAAGGACATCTCTGTTCCAGTTATCATCAGCAACAAGCTGTAATATCAATTATTGGAAAATGAGTTTTTAAATAAAGTAAAGAGTTTACTCAGAGAATTATTTGCACTTATTTTACTAATAGTATTTATTTATTAAGCAAACAATTTTAAGTTTTCTTTTTTCTTGCCTTAGTCAAGCAAGAGTCAAATATTGCATTTTCAGCTTTTAGATCAGTGGCTCGGGCAGGGTG
The DNA here is from genome assembly GCF_052327205.1 of Somniosus microcephalus. Taxonomy (NCBI): domain Eukaryota; kingdom Metazoa; phylum Chordata; class Chondrichthyes; order Squaliformes; family Somniosidae; genus Somniosus; species Somniosus microcephalus. The sequence goes on from NC_141009.1 coordinate 16,494,722, forward strand.
TATAACGGGCGACCCACACGATTCCGCCCCGTTTCGTGCTTTCACCCAGGACAAATTTCTGCCCCAAAGTGTCAAAAATCAAAACTTTCTTGGGGAGGCGCGGCCCCGGATCTCTCTGCAGAAAATACATCTCCTGCCTTCAGCGCTCACATTCCCCGGCAATGGTTTCCGAACTCACCACTGCTGCAAATGCAGCTTTATGAGCTTTAGGTTTTTGCATTTCCACCCTTTCTCTGGGCTTCCTGCCAATCTTCTGCTGAGGTTATGGTGAGAGAGGAGAAGAAAGCTGCAGCATCTGCACAAATTATCTGTCTTCCAATCTGGCAGAATGTCTGTGGGACAAGCTTTGCGCAAAACACATCATCTCATTGTACAGCAGGAACACCAATATCCTCCTGTCTGACATAAATCAACTTCATAGTCCAAGAAGGATTAAATTCAATTTGAATTGTATTTGTTTTCATTATTGTGCCCAGGTTATTGCTGTACATACATTCAAGATCAAAATTTGGGATTATTCAGTATTCTCCAATTATCTATTGGAGGGGATAATTCCTCCTGTTTCAATTGCCTTGAACACACAACGATCATATACAGAAAGTGAATATTATAAAGAGAGAGAGAGAGAGATACATTTAAACATAGATGGGATTGATTACAAGGCAGCAATTTCTTTGCGGGGTCAATATTGAGTTATATGTAGAATGACAAATAATGGGAATAATCTAATCAAGGGGCTCATAAACATTATAGCCCAAATAGACTGATACTTGAGTTGTTTATAATTATCTAAATGTCATGACATTACATTCACAAGGTCTTACTTCTTTATATAAATATCTAAAAGCTGAAAATGCAATATTTGACTCTTGCTTGACTAAGGCAAGAAAAAAGAAAACTTAAAATTGTTTGCTTAATAAATAAATACTATTAGTAAAATAAGTGCAAATAATTCTCTGAGTCAACTCTTTACTTTATTTAAAAACTCATTTTCCAATAATTGATATTACTGCTTGTTGCTGATGATAACTGGAACAGAGATGTCCTTTACAGAGAAATAGGGTGCAAGAGGTTAAAAAGGCTTGCTTCCCATTCTGGGCATGGGTGTTGCCTGTAAAAGAAAGACTTGCATTTCTATAGCACCTTTCACAACCACTGAACGTCCCAAAGCGCTTTCCAGCCAATGAAGCACTTTTGAAGTGGAGTCACTGTTGTAATGTAAGAAACGCAGCAGCCTATTCACACAGAGCAAGCTCCCACAAACAGCAATGTGATAATGACCAGATAATCCGTTTTTTTAAGTGATGTTGATTGAGGGATAAATATTGGCCAGGACACTGGGGTAACTCCACTGCTTTTCTTCGAAATAGTGTCATGAGATCTTTTACGTCCACCTGAGAGAGCAGACGGGCCTCGGTTTAATGTCTCATCTGAAAGACGGCACCTCTGACAGTGCAGCACTCGCTCAGCACTGCACTGGACTGTCAGCCTTTGTGCTCAAGTCTCTGGTGTGAGATTTGAACCACAACCTCCTGACCCAGGGGCAAGAGTGTTACCACTGAGCCTGACACTGTAGAACAGCTCAGGCTGTTTCCATAGGCATGGTTTCTGTCTGTGGGCTATTTCCAATATCCAAATCCTCTCCTTAAGACACACTGGCCTAGAAATTCAGTGGCCTGCGCCACCAGTTTGCGCCCAAAGAGGGCTTTTGCGCCACTGTGCAAACCTACCGTGATATTTAGCGGGGCGCTAATGGCAGCGTTAGCCATTAGCGCTGCGCCGTCATCGGTGTGCGCAGTGCCCCGCTATCGCCCCGCTGGCTATATTTAGTTGCTGCCGCCTCGCCCGCGCCGGCCGCAAACAGCGACCGGTACACGGGGCCTACCTGTGCCGGTACTGGGGCGAGTTAAGGTGGAGGTGCGGCCGGCCGCTTTTTCGGCGGCCGCCTGCCCGCACCTCCTTCCCCGGCCTCCTACACCCCCCCCCCCGCGGCATTGCCGGCTGTTTCCAGAGAGCCCGGCACTTCTCCTTGGTGCCGGGCTCATTTGCCGGCACTCGCGAGCGGGGATCGCGCTGTTGCAGGCACCTCCCCCTTAAGAGAGAGAGGAAGGCCTACAGTACCGCAGGCTGCCGTGCCGCAGCGGGTGGCGCTGCGGCACTTTGCACGCCGATATTCAGTTTCAGCGCCCCAAGCGGGGCGCCGAAACCCTTGTTTAGCGGCCGGCTTCCACTTGGGGCGCTGAAAGTGAATTTCCCGCTGGCGCAAGTGGCTCCGCGCGCAGCGGTAATTCCGGCGCCCAGGCGAGCTGTGCGCCCCTAACTGAATTTCTAGGCCACTGTTTCCAAAACACAATACAAGCAAATCCCATTTTATAATACTTTAATTCAAATGATCCCTAACACACGGTATCACCTTGGCTACTTTCATTTAGATACTTTTTGTATGTGATCCGACAGCAAAGCGATATTCTCTTCACAAAGCTGTCTAAAGATTTTCTTATCCTTTTAAGTTCTAAGAAAATTGCTAGGAATCTAGACCCAGCCACTGGAGCTTAGGTGACTCAGAAGGCTGTTGATTAACGGAGGGTATAGAACATTTATCACTGCTTCTGAGATGAGGTTACAGACAAAAGTTAAAGGCTGCTGAGTTGCTGAATTTGTTACATCTTTGATAAGGGATTATTTGCTGTCAACATACAGTAACTTTTAAGTTATGCACTAAGTACTTAATTGAGATTATGGCTGGCGTATTATCTCTCAGTAGTAATTTTCATGTCACTAATGTACATGTCAAGTAGAATACGGTACATCAGGAGCCAGGGCAAAACCATTGACACACCTCTTGATGTCAGAATGGAGATAGAGTCACCCATGGTTGAGTACTTGACGACAATTGATTGTACAACATTCCAGAGGGCATCTGCAAAGCTAGCTCCACACTTTCTCATGAGGATGTTCATGGAAACATAGAAACATAGAAGATAGGAGCAGGAGTAGGCCATTCGGCCCCTCGAGCCTGCTCCGCCATTTAATGAGATCATGGCTGATCATCCAAATTCAGTACCCTGTCCCTGCCTTCTCTCCATATCCCTTGATCCCTTTAGCCTTAAGAAATATATCCAACTCCTTCTTGAATATATTTAATGAATTGGCCTCTACTGCCTTCTGTGGTAGAGAATTCCACAGGTTCACCACTCTCTGGGTGAAGAAATTCCTCCTCATCTCTGTCCTAAATGGCTTACCCCTTATCCTTAGACTGTGACCCCTGGTTCTGGAAATAGAAGCCATTCTGGAACTAGCACATTGCTTGTCACAAAAGTCCTTTAAAAATCATGATAGATAGAGCCATGATCATGAGCCATCCATCTTGACAAAACTTTGCCAGTATTAGCGATATTTGAAAGAGGGCTTGGCTGTTAAATCTCAACCTTGGCTCAGTGCCCTCTTGTCTTTGACTTTTTTTTTAATGTGAGCACTCCTGGTAAAGCCAGCATTTGTTGCCCGTCCCTAATTGCCCTGTGTTTGATACAACTGAGTGGCTTGCTCGACCACTTCAGAGGGCTGTTAAAAGTCAACCACATTGGTGTGCGACTGGAGTCACACATAGGCCAGACCGGGTAAGGACGGCAGGTTTCCTTCCTTAAAGCGCCTTGGGAAGTTTTACTATGTTAAAGGTGCTATATAAATGCAAGTTGTAGTTGTTGTTGTTGTAAAGGACATTAGCGAACCAGTTGGGTTTTTACGACAATCCGACACTTTTACTGATATCATCTTTTTTTTTTACACTGAACTGAATTCACATTCTCAAACTGGTGGGATTTGAACTCACGTTCTGCTAGCCCAGTAACATAACCACGACATTACCACACCCATAACCACTACACTACCGCACCCATAACCACTACACTACCGCACCCATAACCACTACACTACCGCACCCATAACCACGACACTACCGCACCCATAACCACGACACTACCGCACCCATAACCACGACACTACCGCACCCATAACCACGACACTACCGCACCCATAACCACGACACTACCGCACCCATAACCACGACACTACCGCACCCATAACCACGACACTACCGCACCCATAACCACGACACTACCGCACCCATAACCACGACACTACCGCACCCATAACCACGACACTACCGCACCCATAACCACGACACTACCGCACCCATCTGAAGTTCGTGGGTTCAAGCCCCACTCCGGAACTTGAGCACATAACCTAAGATGACACCTCAGTGCAGCGCTTTCGTTTTTTCTCTTCATGATGCCCAGCAAACGCTTCAAAATGTACCTGGTTATAAAGTAGTACGTACCGTCTTTCAGTGTCTGTCTCCCTCACAACAAGTGAGTGATCTGCGCACCGAAGCTTCACTCACCCAACAATAACCACCAGGTTATGGGACAGAACTATAGTGTTGTCTAGAACCAGGGGTCACAGTCTCAGAATAAGGGGTCAGCCATTTAGGACTGAGATGAGGAGAAATTTCTTCACTCAGAGGGTGGTGAATCTTTGGAATTCTCTATCCCAGAGGGCTGTGGAGGCTCAGTTGTTGAGTAGATTCAAGACTGAGATCGATAGAATTTTGGATACTAAGGGAATCAAGGGACAGGGCGGGAAAGTGGAATTGAGGTCGAAGATCAGCCACGATTTTATTGAATGGCGGAGCAGGCCCGAAGGGCTGAATGGCCAACTCCTGCTCCTAATTCTTATGTTCTTATGTTAATGTAACTTTTTTCCAGGTAAAGTGTCAGCAGCATTAGGTTTGGTCTCCATTGCTTTTTCTTCTTCATAGCACTTTGTGGATTGTATCCAAATCTACGGGGGCGATTTTGTGACTGGGGGCGCATTGGAGGCGGGACTGCTGCTTGTCGGGTCGATGTCCTGTCTCCATCGATTTGTGGCCAACCCACGCTATTTTCCCTTGATTGACTTTGTTAAGCCATCCCAGTGGGCTTAGCAGGCCAATTAAGGGGAAGCCGGTTGCAGAGCACGTCAATTTTTAGACAGATGAATTGTCATCGTTTGACAGCTCTGTGAAGCTATCAAACAGTGACAATCTCTGCAGTTTGATGAGGTCTTGCATACAAGACCTCATCAACCTTCTTTTACAGAAATGAGAATGCAATGGCCATCTCTCATCTGCAACACGGCGGGTGCGAGACTCTCCGTATAGAAGCCGACTGAAGCCTGCAGGAAGAAACAAAGGTAAAACTTTTAAAAACACTTAGGACTTACCTCAGATACTCACCTCTCCACTCTTGCACCGATCACTTACCTTCACACCACACTTTTGCACCCCCGACCCCTGCAGACCCACTATTTGCCTCGCTGAGCTGGCGAGTTTTGGAGCCTTCGGGAAGCCCGTACTTGTGAGGGCAAAAACAGGATAATCCTATTTTCTGCCTGTTAACTACCTGCTTTCCATTCTGCCCGGTGGAATTCCCTGGGCTCCATGCTGCTGCACACTGTCCACTTCCTTGTCTTCTGTCCTGACACACCTTGGCAGACCATCTTGTCAATCAACAAGGGCGGGCATACCCAGTGGAAAGCCCTGGGGATCCATTGGGGTCCTGGGGGTGGGGGATAGTGCTGCCTGGCGCAGTGGCCTCAAATGTTTCCTTGAGCCCCTTCACTGACACCCGGGCCGCGTGGCCCATTTTGTGGCCAGGACGACACTGTTTTTTCACATCTACGTACAGTGCCAGAGGTTACACCCTCTTTTCAATTACCTTAAGTGGCTGCTCCTCAATTTCTGGTTGCAAATCACCCACACTCCTTTTCTTTGATCACCTGGTGAGCAGATAAGAGGACCTGCTGATGGGTCTGCTCCTGGGCTGGCGAAAACCACCATCTGCAGGTCCAGGATGCGTCGGATCGACGGGAGGGGTTTGCTCCGACTGCTTGGTGCTGTACTGAGACCCAGTGCATGTTCGGGTGGCCTTGGAGTGAGAACACGTGTGTGTCCATCAGTTTGCCTGAAGCCTTCTGTGGCCAATGGGCATCGCAGGACATTGTCTACCTCACTGACAACAAGAACTGAATCATTATCTAACACTCTATGCACGCACGTTTAATTTGACTGGGCCACTTGTTATACATTAGTGGTGGCCGCCTCTTGAGAGGGCACTTACATTTATATAGCGCCTTTACGTAATAAAACGTCCAAGGCGCTTCACAAGAGTGTTATCAAACAAAATTTGTCCTGGTGGTGTTCGCAACCTCGTGCTCAAATCCCTCCATGGCCTTGCCCCTCCCTATCTTATGACCTTCTCCAGCCCTACAATGCTCCAACTCTGCCCTCCTGTCCATCCCCCACTCCCATCACCCCACCATTGGCTGCCGTGCGTTCAGCTGTCATAGGCCCTAAGCTCTGGAATTCCCTCCCTAAACCTCGCTGCCTCTCTCTCCTCCTTTAAGACACTCCTTAAAACTTACCTCTTTAACCAAGCTTTTATTTACCTGTCCTAATATCTCTGACATGAATCAGTCATTCATGAAAGAAAGACTTATGAAATAATACTGACCAGCCTACGGGTGGCGCTGTCTAGGGAGAGTATAAATACTCGGGCACGGGCCCAGCTTGCGCAGGACATTCTTAACAGAAACTAGTGAAGGACACAACTAGACCTCCATGTTGTAAAACAGTTGATTAAAGCTTTGTTTAACGCTTAGACCAAGTGCCTAGTAGTTTTCTTACGTCAGTCTTCTTCTTTGGATCTTTTATTAGATTCCACTCATGTGAACAACAACTTACATTTATATAGCGCCTTTATGTAGTAAAACGTCCAAGGCGCTTCACAAGAGCGTTATCAAACAAAATTTGACACCGAACCACATAAGGAGATATTAGGGCTGATGACCAAAAGTTATTATTACAATTATGAGAATTTTAAAATTGAGGCCTTGCAGTGCCTTGTGATGTTTCCTTACGTTAAAGGCGGTATATAAATACAAGTTGTTGTTGGGGTTATGTTCGTGTCACTCTATTGGCCCAGATTCAGAATAGTTCAAAGTAAGAACTGCTTCAGAAAATCCCATAGAGACACCATTATCAAACTGTAAAGCATTTGTCTCTGTGCCATGTCCACATTTGTGCTTTCATTGGCACTGCTGGCCACCAAGTTAGGCAAGCTGTAAGCACTAGAATCATAGAATCATAGAATGATACAGCACAGAAGGAGGCCATTCAGCACATCGGGCTGGATTTTCTCAGCCCCGAGGAGGCGGGACTGCCAGGAAAGTTGCAGAATTTGGGGGCGGGTGGCAAACCCGCCCCCAACCCACCTCCGAGCCCTCTTACCAGGAGGCAGGAAGCCATCCGGCCCCGGGTCCTGTCTCCCTGGAGGCGGGAAGGGATTAAAGCCTATTAACTGCCTGTTAACAGGTAGATAACAAGCAGAAAACAGGATTATCCCCATTTTTTGTTCTGAAGTGCGGGCTTCCCGACCTGGGGGAACCCCGCCAGGGTGTAGGAGGTGAGTAGGAGGTCTGCGGGGCCTGAAAGTGCGATGTAGAGGTGAGTGATGGGTGCAAGTGTGGAGTGGTAAGTATGTGAGGTGAGTGTAAAGTGTTAGAAAATGTTAACTTACCTTTGTTTCTACCTACAGCCTTCAGCCGCTGTGGAGCCAGAGTCCCCGACATCTCCATTGTAGAGATCACAGACTGGCTGCTGCATCCTCCGATCCAACAGCCAGCTGATTTCTGCAAAGTAGGAAGGTTTGAACAGAATTTCAGTGTCAAACGATGAAATGTCTTCTTTCAAAAGTTCTTGACAGATGAGACAACAAAAACGATGATGTGCTCTGTCACTGACTTCCCCCTAATTGGCCTGCTGAGCTCGCCGAGTGGGCTTAACAAGGTCATTCAGGGGAAATTCTCGCTGATTGGCCAGAAGCTGATGGAGGCGGGATTCAAACCCGGCAAGCAGCAGTCCCGCCTCCAAAAGCTTCCCATTCAGAAAATCCAGCCCAATTTGTTAGAGCTATCCAATTAGGTCCACTCCCCTACTCTTTCCCCATAGCTCTGTAAATTTTTACCCTTCAAGCATTTTAGGCATGTTTTAGTTAATTCACTGATAACATTTAACAAAGGTGTCACTGATAACATTTAACAAAGGTGTTTTTTGCTCTGTATAATAAATTATCTGAAGCTACTAGGTTTAAAAATATGAAGAAAAATAATTAAGTGCCAAAAATGGCAACTAGTAGTTTTCAATAAAATTCAACAAAAACACTTCCTCTTTAGATGAAAAACTGTAATACCCACGGTATTTGCAGATTCCAAAACAGTGAGGAATTTTCAGAGAGACTGGAATAAATTCCTGTCACCAAAAGTATCCCTGTGCATGTTCAAATGAAGTGTGAAGGCACTCAATTTACAATTTACAATTTAAATCGCTTTATTGGCATGATAAGTTACATCTTATGTTGCCAAAGCATCAAAATACATTTATGGTTCAGCACATAAACGCAGTTCTATTCATACAGTGTATAAACAGGTATATCCCTGAGTGTATAAATATACATTCGCATTGTTTATATATATTTTTTTTTCTTAGCTTACTGGTTGTCCCTCTGTTCATGGCAAGCTGCAACATAGTGCGCCGCCAGCGTTACACAGCTTCTCTCCTCTCCCAGTAGGAATGGGAGTTTTTGGTTGTCATTCAGATTTCTGAAATCAGGGCATATTTGTGAGAATTTTTGGTAGAAATTCTCCCTGATGCCCTGATATTTTCCACAAGCTGTGAGGAAGTGCATCTCTGTCTCCACCACTCCCTGACTGCAGTGAGAGCATATCCTGTCCTCTCTTGGCAGCCTGGTCTGCCTGTGTCTGCCTTTTTCGATCGCTAGGCTATGTTCGCTAAGTCTGTACCTTGTCAAGGTTCTTCTCAGTTTGTTATCCTTTACCATGGTCAGGTAATCAGCTATGTTGTATTGTCTGTTTAGGGCCAAGTAGCAATTGAGTTTGCTTTGGGTTTTTGTTGTTTCTGCCCAATATGTCAGATATTTTTCCTTTTGCTTAGCGACGATTGTGTTGGGTCGAATTCTTTGTGTTACCCTGTCACTGTCCTGGGGCTGGTTATTGTTAGTATTGTTAGTAGTTACTTCACTGAGTCCCAGGACTAGTTGACTGAGGGTATTCTTCTTTATGGTCAGCTCTTGGCATTTCAGGGCGTCGTAGTGATAGCATTGGGGATTGCTCATTTGTAGGTGATTCCAAAATTTGGTGGCTCTTTTTTGGATAGTGATTATTAATGGATATTGGCCTAGTTCCGCCCTGCATGCATTGTTTACTGTTTTCCTTTGAGTCCGGAGGATACTTTTACAGAATTCTGCATGTAGGATCTCAATTGGGTGTTTGTCCCATTTTGCAAATTCTTGTTGAGTTAGCGGTCCCCATACCTCACTGCCATAGAGTGCAATTGGTTCAATTACTGATTTGAAAATTTTGAGCCAAATGCTAATTGGGATTTCTATTTGGATTGATTTTTTGATGGCATAGAAAGCCCTTCTTGCTTTCTCTTTCAGTTCATTCACAGCCAGTTTGAAGTTTCCCGTAGAACTGATTTTTAAGCCCAAGTATGTGTAGTTAGTGGTTTGTTCAATTTTGGTTGTTCCTACTGTGAAATTTATTTTGGGTCCCTGATGTTTGGATCTTTGCTGGAACACAAGGACTTTGGTTTTTTGGGGATTTATTGTCAGGGCCCAAGTCTGGCAGTACGACTCCAGCAGGTCCAGGTTTTGCTGTAGCCCCTCTTTAGTAGGTGACAGCAGAACCAGGTCGTCTGCATAGAGGAGGAATTTAACCTTGGATTCATATAGGGTGAGGCCGGGTGCTGTAGATTGTTCAAGTAGTTTTGCCAATCCATTTATGTAAATATTAAAGAGTGTCGGTGAGATTGGCGAGCCCTGCGTCACCCCCCGCCCCTGTGGGAAGTATTTTGTTTGTTTGTCTCCAATTTTAACTGCACATTTGTTGTTTGTATACATTGATTTAATTACATCATATGTTTTCCCTCCTACCCCACTTTCGATAAGTTTCAGGAATAAACCGTCATGCCAGATGGAGTCGAAAGCCTTCTGGAAATCTACAAAGCATGCGTAGATTTTGCTTTTGTTATTGTGAACGTGTTTGTCAATTAGGGTCTGTAGGGTGAAGATATGATCGGATGTTCTATAGTTTGGCAGGAATCCAATTTGGCTTTTACTCAAGACATTGTGCTCCTCAAGGAAGTTTATAAGTCTTTTGTTTATGATGCTACAGAATACCTTCCCCAGGTTACTGTTTACACAGATGCCTCGATAGTTGTTTGGGTCGATTTTGTCCCCACTTTTGTATATGGGCGTTATGAGTCCTTTGTTCCAGATATCAGGGAAATAACCGACACTCAGAACCAAGTTGAAGAGTTTTAGGATAGCCAGTTTCATTTTGTTGTCTGTGTGTTTAATCATCTCGTTTAGTATGCCGTCTGTCCCGCAGGCTTTTCCTGGTCGCAGGTCCTTGAGTTTTTCAAGAAGTTCTTTTTCTGTTATTATGGCGTCCAGCGGGTTTTGGTTATCTTTTATGGCCATTTCTAGCTTTTCCAGTTTTTTGCATATTTGGTGTTGCTCTGGTCTTAGTGTGTTTTTCTGGTATAATTTTTCAAAGTGGTTTACCCATGTGTCCCCATTTTGAATGGCCAAATCGTCGTGTTGTTTTTTGTGTAGTGTTTTCAAGTTTTCCCAGAAACAATTGGAATCAATGGATTCCTCCATGGAGCTGAGTGTATTCTTAATATATTGCTCTTTTTTGGTTCTGAGTGTGTTTCTGTATTGTGTTAGTGTCTGACAATAAGTAAGGCGTAGTTCCTCGTTTTCTGGATGTCTGTGTTTTTGGTTTGATATTTTTCTAAGTTTTTTCCTCATGTTATGGCAATCTCGGTCAAACCATTTTTCATAGTTTTTTGTTTTGGGTTTGTTCTTGCGAGCTTTCAAGTTTGCATTTGTTGCCAAATTATCAAAAATATTGTTTAGTTTACTAACTGCCCGGTTTACGCCTTCTTTATTGTGAGTGTATATGTTATCCAGAAAGGTGTCTAAGAGAGCTTGAGTTGATGCATTGCTAATTGTTTTCTGGTATTTTTCCGTGTCGTTTTTGGCCCATCTGTACGATTTTTTGGTGTTGTACAGTTTACTGGGTTGTGTTTCTATGTTGTTTGTTTCTGTCTTTTTGAGGAACATAGTAATTTGACTGTGATCTGACAGTGTTGTTTGTGGTTTGACTGTGAATGCTCTGAAAGAGGATGGGTCTAAGTCTGTAATCATATAGTCTACTGTGCTGCAGCCAAGAGGTGAGCAATAGGTCGATCTTCCTAGGAGGTCTCCTATGAACCTACCATTGACAATGTACAGACCCAGGTTTCGACAGAGCTGTAGTAGCTGTTTTCCGTTGGTATTTGACTGCTTGTCGCAGTTATGCCTGTATGGAAGGGAAGGGATGTCAAAGTGGTTATTCCCGAAAACATAATTGTTTCCCTGATTATTGGTGAAGTCTGGTTCTTCGCCCGTTCTTGAATTGAGGTCCCCACAGATCAACACGTTCCCCTGGGCCTGGTATTGGATAATTTCCCCCTCCATGTTGGAGAAGGTGTCCTCTTTAAAGTACGGGGAATCGATTGGAGGGATATAAAGTGCGCAAATGTAAACATCTTGGGTGTTTGAGATAATCTCCCTCTCAAGTTTGAGCCACATATGGTTTTCGCCCTTTTTTATAAATTTGATGTAATTCTTAAGTTCTGTTTTAAACCAGATCAGTATGCCTCCGGAGTCTCTGCCTTGGGTTACACTTGGTAATTTATTGGAGGGCACCACCAGCTCAGTGTACCCTTGGGGACAGCCAGTGTGTCCTTTTCCTTTATACCAAGTTTCCTGTAAAATGATAATATCTAGGTCTTTAGTTTCATCTATGAACTCTGGGGTCCTACTTTTCACTTCTCGCAGTGAAGAGCGTAGACCTTGGATATTCCAGGTCGAAATATATAAGGATTTCATGTTAAGTTTGATCTTTTACTATGATAGGTTAAAGAGTGGTACGTGTTTGTCGTGTCTAAGTGTGGGAAAAAAAAGATCACATCAGTTGTCTACAAAAGTTAATACAATTTGGTTACAGTTCTTTCTATTAATTAGTCCTTGATCCATAAGGCGGAAGTAGATGCTGCTGCACATCTGCTTATTGTCTCTTAATGGATTGTTTCTGTCTGAGGTATTGCGTACGTCCTGTGCATCTCTCCCTCTGTCTGGCTGGGAGCAGTCCTATTCCCCTGTGGGACAGGAGTGGTGCAGGTCTGACATTGTTGTTTTGCATGGGGATCCTCTCTGGTCTCGGTTGGTGTGTTGGTGGTCCTTGTAGTGTTCCTGATATGTACCCCGCTGATCTCTGGTGGTCGGGGGGGGGTCCTCTTGGAGTCTGGGTATGGACCCGGTTAAAAGCGACGTCCTTCAGGGCTTTAGCAAGGATCGATATTCTTTGCCTTTGGATGTGGACGTGGTCGTAAAGACATTCCTCATCGAGGGTGGGGTGTTGGGCCAGGTGTACGTTGTGGTTTGATTCGCAGTCTCTTGCTATGCTGGCATTTATCTCATGAATTGTGTTGTTGTTGAAGTCTGTTCTCGGCAATATTGTGGAAACAGTGATTCTAGTGTTTGGAAATGTACTGCTTGCTTTCCTAATCATTGCTCTGAGCGATGTTGCTACTTCTTTCTGTTGGGTCTTTAGGTCATTTGTGCCCGTGTGTATTATTATGTGTTGGGGGGAGCCTAATCTGGCTTTGGTCAGCCATCCCATGGCTCTGTTTGTTGTTGGGCACCAGATCTTTTCTACTTTACTTCTAGGGAATAGCTTTTTCTCCCATAGAAATTTCCCATTTGAGTCTATGAGTATTACGACGTCAGCCTTGTTTGTGTTTACTGTCTGGTGGCTTTCGCTTGGACTCATAGTGTGTGTGCTGGGCTGGGGTGTCTGGTGTGTGCGTACCTCTTGTGAGCGGCCCGCTTGTGTTTCCACGGTGGTGGGGGAAGATTGCGAATCAGTATGCTGGTCAGTCTGTGTGGCACCCCTTGTATTGTGTGTCTGTTGCTTTTGTTCCGTGTGGGAGTGCAGCCGTTCCGTCCGGCTCTGTCTTGTCTTATCTCTAGCCTCTGGTTGCTGGTCTAATGGTGTTTTCTCTCCTCTATGGCTCTCTTCTTTTTCCTGCAGCTCTTTCACCTGATTCCTAAGTAGATTCACCTGGTTCTCAAGTAGCTTCAGCTCTCTCTTGTGTCTCTCCCTCTCCTGATTTTGATTGTCATTCATTTTGAGGAAGTCCTCTCTAAGTTTAACCACCTCTATCTCTAATTGATTAAATTTATCTTTTGGTCGTATCTGGCTGTGTGATCCCGGGGTATGTGTCTGGTCGGCCCTGGAAGGCTCACTCACTTCCTGGCTAGGCTGGTCGGCCCTGGAGGGCTCACTCACTTCCTGGCTATGCTGCTCTTCTCTTGGTGAGCTGGGAATGGTAGGGGGACTATGTGTGGCTTCCTCCCTGGTAGTTATGCTGGGGTTTGTCAGTTGTATCGTGTGGCTGTGGTTCCCCGGGGTTAGTGTCTGGTTTGAACTGTGTGGCTCGTTCACCTCCTGACCAGGCAGATTTTCTCCTGGTAAGTTGTCAATGTTGGGGGGGGTGCGGGCCACTCTGGGGCTGTTCCTTCCCCCCTTAGTTAATTTTTTCAGTGTCCTGAAGGCCGTTGCAAATTTGTCGAGGTTGCCTTGCACTAATATTGTCCCGGTATTGTACGCGTTGACCGTCGTAGTTGAACTGTCTCCTGGTGTGTTAATTTTCATTATGGACCCATTTGCGGTATTTTCTAGCTTAACATTGGTATAGTGTGATTTTATTGCTGTGATCCAAGCCACTGGCTGATCTGAGTAGAAAATGAGGTTACTTTTTGTCCCATTGTTGTAACAGTCAGCAAAAAGTGTTTCTGGTTTTTCTCTCATCTGCTCATGCTTGATCGCTTTTATAGCTTTTTTTGCGGTGTTGGGGGGAATCTGGAAGCGGGGCTGTTGTGGATCTTCTGATTCGCTCATTTTTGGTAAAGTATTGTTGATCTTAGAATAAGCTTTTTCTGGGGCCCCGGGTTTGGTGTTTCCCTCTCTCTGTTCGCGAACTTTCCCGGTCCCCCTCTCCGACCCCGTGGTCCCTGGGCCTCGGCTTCTGGGTTCACCCTTCTCAGGTCTGGGTCTGTGAGCCGCTGTTTCCCGGTGCCTTCGGGCTGTTCCCCTCCCCCTCAGAGGTCTCTGTGCCTCTGTCTCGGCCTGGCTCCTCGGGCCTTTCCCTGGCTTCAGTCTCCCTCCCTGGGCCCTGTACTCACAGTCTTGGTTTGCTTCTGGAAGCCTTCTGGTTGCTCCCCTTCTCCTCAGAGGTCTCTGGGCCTGGCTCCTCGGGCCTTTCCCGGGCTTTCTAGCCCAGCCGCCGCTCGGGTTGTGCCTCGTTCGCCGTTCGGGTGCTGGACTGCGGTCGTCGCTCGGGTGCTGGACTGCGGCCGTCGCTCGGGTGCTGGACTGCGGTCGTCGCTCAGGTGCTGGACTGCGGCCGCCGATCGGGCCGTGTCTCGTTCGCCGCTCGGGCTCCCCGAGTCACCTCGTTCCGGCTGCCGCTGCGTCTCCGTGCGGCCTCCCCGATTCGCCTCGTTTCCCGAAGCGGCCTCCCCAAGTCTCCTCGCTCCGGCTGCCGCTGCGTCTCCGTGCGGCCTTCGCGCCTCGGTTCCCGATGCGGCCGAGTCACCTTGCTTCTGCTGCTGCTGTGGCCCCGTTTGTTTTTTTTTTCCCTTATTTCTTTTTTTTTTTTTCTTTGGCTTTTTTTTTCTAGTTTCCTCTGGTTTTTTTTCCTTTGGTGGTCTTTTCCTTCCTTACTTAATCTAGACTAAACTAAACTTAAACTTAACTAAACAAACTAAACTAACTTAACTAGAACTAAATTTAACTTTAAAACCTTTTTAAACTTGAAATGAACCTTTTTTTTCCCCACTTTAAACACTAAAAACACTAAAAATTCAGCAGCCCATCTTCAGCGTGTGTATTCACTCTGTCTGGCTGTCTGGCTCTTCTTTGCAGTGCCGCGCCTCCAGGGGCCGCTGTGGGCGGCGGGGATCAGGCACTCACTGCGCTGCCGCACCAAACCGCCAGGGGCCGCTGTGGGCGGCGGGGATCAGGCACTCACTGCGCTGCAGCACCGCACCTCCAGGGGCCGCTGTGGGCGGCGGGGTTCAGGCACTCGCTGCACTGCCGCGCCGCGCCTCCAGGGGCCGCTGTGGGCGGCGGGGATCAGGCACTCACTGCGCTGCAGCACCGCGCCTCCAGGGGCCGCTGTGGGCGGCGGGGTTCAGGCACTCGCTGCGCTGCCGCGCCTCCAGGGGCCGCTGTGGGCGGCGGGGATCAGGCACTCACTGCGCTGCAGCACCGCGCCTCCAGGGGCCGCTGTGGGCGGCGGGGTTCAGGCAGCCGCTGCGCTGCCGCGCCGCGCCTCCAGGGGCCGCTGTGGGCGGCGGGGATCAGGCACTCACTGCGCTGCAGCACTGCGCCTCCAGGGGCCGCTGTGGGCGGCGGGTATAAATGAATCTCCCGGCGTGCAGCGCGGTTCCCGGAAGTGGATGATGGCGAGGTGCCCGGATGGCGGGATGAGTGTCCGGCTCAGCGCCGACATGGTCAAATATTGCGAAGGGCTGGATTTCCAGTTCTGCGACGAGGTGTTGAAGTACGAGAGGCTGGCGAAGATCGGGCAGGGCACCTTCGGGTGAGGCCGGTTTGGCGGGGAAGCAGAGGAGAGGGCCGGCGCCCCGGGCTGTGTGCGCGGGGTTTGAGGCCTCGGCCTGTCGGGCGTGGGCCGCCCGGGAGCAGCTCCAGGACCTCGGGGGAAGGGGACCGGCTCCTGTCCCGGCCTGGGCTCCTGCATTTATAGAGCGCCTTCCGCGACCTCGGGACGGCCCAAAGCGCTTTACAGCCCATGAAGTGCTTCCAATGGCCCCTCTTCCCCAAAATTATAGACATTGTCTATTTGATCCACAATATTCCCCTGTCTCTACCTCTCACTCCTTTCAAGATTCTTTAAGAACACCACCACCTCCAAGTCATACGCCATCCTGACTTAGAAGTGTCAGCTGTGGCTCAGTTGGTAGTACACTCCAGGGACTTGAACACATAAAGCTAGGCTGACACTCCAGTGCAGTGCTGAGGGAGTGCTGTACTGTCGGAGGTGCCGTCTTTTGGCTGAGACCTTAAACCGAGGCCCCGTCTGCTCTCTCAGGTGGACGTAAAAGATCCCATGACTACTATTTTGAAGAAGAGCAGGGGAGTTCTGCCTGGTGTCCTGGCCAATATTTATCCCTCAACCAACATAACAAAAAAACAGATTATCTGGTCATTATCACATTGCTGTTTGTGGGACCTTGCTGTGTGCAAATTGGCTGCTGCGCTTCCCACATTACAACAGTGACTGCACTCCAAAAGTAATTCATTGGTTGTAAAGCGCTTTGAGACGTCTGGTGGTCGTGAAGGGCGCTATATAAATACAAGTCTTTTTTCTTTCTATATGGCCGATCCTTCATCGTCGCTGGGTCAAAGTCCTGGAATTCCTTCACTAACAGCACTGTGGGAGTACCTTCACCACACAGACTGCAGCGATTCTAGAAGGCGGTCACCACTGCCTTCTCAAGGGCAATTAGGGATGGGCAATAATTGCTGGCCTTGCCAATGAAGCCTGCATTCCATAAACTAATAAAAAAAATACTCCTTAAAACCTACCTCTTTGGCCAAGTTTTTGGTCATCTGCCCTAATATGCCCTGGCTGAGGTATTGTGATCAATTCTAGACAACATGAGGAAAAACTTTTTTACGCAGCGAGTGGTTAGGATTTGACAGTTTTGGATAGGCTAGATGGGGAAAGACTGTTCCTACTAGTTGATGGTACAAGGACTAGGGGACACATTTAAGGTTTTGGGCAAGGGATATAGGGGGGGAATGTGAGGAAAAACCTGGAATTCGCTGTTGATGGATGTGGTGGAAGCGGAGACACTCAATGTTTTCAAGGGGAGACTGGATAGGCACTTGAGGGAAATAAACTTGTAGGGCTATGGGGATAGAGCGGGGGAATGGGACTGACTGGCTTGCTCTACAGAGAGCCGGCACAGACTCGATGGGCCAAATGGCCTGTGTCGTTATGGGACTATGATTTGGAATGCACTGCCTGAGAGGGTGGTGGAGGCAGCTTCAATCGTGGCTTTCAAAAGGGAATTGGATAAGTACCTAGAATCATAGAATGGTTCCTGCACAGTAGGAGGCTATTCGGCCCATTGAGCCCATGCCGGCTCTCTGCATGAGCACTTCAGCTAGCCCCACTCCCCCGCACTTTCCCTGTAGCCCTGCAATTTTTTTTCCTTTAGTTACTTATCTAATTTCCTTTTGAAAGCCACGATTGAGTTTGCCTCCACCTCCCTGTCTCTCAGGCAGTGCATTCCAGGTCCTAACCACTCGCTGTGTAAAAATGTATCTTTTGCCTCACTTTAAATCTGTGTCCTCTGGTTCTTGACCCTTCCACAAATGGGAACAGTTTCTCTCTACTCTGTCTAGACCCCTCATGATTTTGAACACCTCTATCAAATCGCCTCTCAATCTTCTCTGCTCTAAGGAGAGCAACCCCAGCTTCTCCAGTCTGTCCTTGCTACTGAAGTCCCTTATCCCTGGAACCATTCTTGTAAGTCTTTTCTGCACCCTCTCTACGGCCTTCACATCCTTCCTAAAGTGCGATGCCCAGAATTGGACACAATGCTCCAGTTGTGGCCGAACCAGTGTTTTATAAAGGTTCATCATAACTTCATCGCTTTTGTACTCTATGCCTCTATTTATAAAGCCCAGGATCCCGTATGGTTTTTTAACTGTTTTCTTAACCTGCCCTGCCACCTTCAACGATATGTGCACATATACCCCCAGATCTCTCTGTTCCTGCACCCACTTTAGAGTACCCTCTAGTTTATATTGCCACTCCTCGTTCTTCCTACCAAAATGTATCACTTTGCACTTTTCTGCGTTAAACTTCATCTGCCACACGTCCGCCCATTCCACCAGCCTGTCTATGTCCTCTTGAAGTCTATCACTATCCTCCTCACTGTTCACTATACTCCCAAATTTGTGTCATCTGCAAATTTTGAAATAGTGCCCTGTACACCTAAGGTCCAAATCATTTATCTATGACAAGAAAAGCAGTGGTCCTAGTACCGACCCCTGGGGAACACCACTGTGCACCTTCCTTCAGTCCGAAAAACAACCATTCACCAATACTCTCTGTTTCCTGTCATGTAGCCAGTTTCGTATCCATGCTGCCACTGTCCCTTTTATTCCATGGGCTTCAATTTTGCTGGCAAGCCTATTATGTGGCACTTTATCAAATGCCTTTTGGAAGTCCATGTACACCACATCAACAGCATTGCCCTCATCAACCCTCTCTGTTACCTCATCAAAAAGTTTAATCAAGTTAGTTAAAACACGATTTGCCTTTAACAAATCTGCCCTGGCTTTCCTTAATTAATCCACACTTGTCCAAGTGACTGTTAATTTTGTCCCGGATTATTGTTTCTAAAAGCTTCCCCGCCACCGAGGTTAAGCTGACTGGCCTGTAGTTGCTGGGTTTATCCTTACACCCTTTTTTGAACAATGGTGTAACATTTGCAATTTCCCAGTCCTCTGGCACCACCTCTGTATCCAAGGAGGATTAGAAGATTATGGCCAGTACCTCCACAATTTCTACCTTTATTTCCCTCAGCATCCTAGGATGCATCCCATCTGGTCCTGGTGACTTATCTACTTTAAGTACAGCCAGCCTTTCTAGTACCTCGTACCAATTTTTATCCCGTCCAATATCTCAAATACCTCCTCTTTCACTATGACTTTGGCAGCAGCATCTTCCTTGGTAAAGACAAATGCAAAGTACAGGAAACTTTGTGTTATCCAGAGGCTAACTGTCCAGAATGCTCGAGCCACCGGCAAAAATCAGGAGCCGTTTTCGTTAGGTTTTTTTCTTCTCGTTGCTTTTTTCCTCAACAGTCAAGTTCTGCAAGGTCTGCTGAAGCTGTTGCTAAGCTACAGAGACGCTTGGACTGTTTAGAAGCTGTTGCTAAGCAACAGGGTTTGTTGACAGATACAGAGCTCAAAAGCTTCCGTATGTTTCAACATCAGCGCTGGTGTGTCCGGCAGTTTTGAGGGAACGGCAACAGCTCGGTCCCATCGGTGCCGGATAGCACAAAGTTTCCTGTACTCATTTAGTACCTCAGACATTCCTTCTGCCTCCATGGTCTCCTTTTTGGTCCCTAATCGGCCCCATCCCTCCTCTTATTACCCGTTTACTATTTATATGCCTATAGAAGACTTTTGGATTCCCTTTTATGTTAGCTAACAATCTATTCTCAGTCCCTCTTTGCCCCTCTTATTTCCTTTTTCACTTCCCCTCTGAACGTTCTGTATTCAGCCTGGTTCTCACTTAGATCCTCAACCTGACATCTGTCATACGCCCTTTTTTCTGCTTTATCTCACTCTCCATCTCTTTTGTCATCCAGGGAGCTCTGGCTTTGGTTGCCCTACCTTTCCTCCTTGTGAGAATGTACCTTGACTGTACCCGAACCATCTCCTCTTTAAAGGCAGCCCATTGTTCGATTACAGTTTTGCCTGACAATCTTTGATTCCAGTTTACCCGGGCCAGACCCATTTTCAACCCACTGAAATTGGCCCTCCTTCAATTAAGTATTTTGACTCTAGATTGCTCTTTGTCCTTTTCCATAGCTAACCTAAACCTTATGATACTGTGATCACTGCTCCCTAAATGTTTCCCTATTGAAACTTGCTCCACCTGACCCACCTCATTCCCCAGAATCAGATCCAGCAATGCCTCCTTCCTTGTTGGGCTGGAAACGTACTGATCAAAAAAGTTCTCCTGAACACACTTCAGAAATTCTTCCTCCTCTCTGCCCTTTACACTATTACTATCCCCATCTATATTAGGATAATTGAAGTCCCCCATTATCGCTACTCTATAGTTCTTGCACCTCTCTGTAATTTCCCTGCAAATTTGCTCCTCTATATCCTTTCCACTAGTAGGTGGCCTATAGAATACACCTAGTAGTGTAATGGCACCGCTATTGTTTCTGAACTCTAACCAAATAGATTCTGTCCTTGACCCCTCCAGGACATCCTCTCTCTCCAGCACTGTAATATTCCTGAAGGAAAAAATGTTGCAGGGCTACGGGAAAAGGGCAGGGGGAGTGGGACAAGCTGAAGTGCTCTTGCAGAGAGCCGGCACAGGCTCGACGGGCCGAATGGCGACCTCCTGTGCTGTAACCATTCTATGTGGCTCGGTGTCATTTTGTTGATAACGCTCCTGTGAAACGCCTTGGTATGTTTTACTATGTTAAAGTTGCCATATTAATCCAAGATGTTGTCTGGGTTATGTGGATATTTCCATCTAGCAGAATAGATGACACCCATAGTGGCTTGCGGGGGGCTGAGCAGCCCCTGAATCCTGAGCCTTTGGTTGAGTCTTGTTCCCCCTTCCCACTAGAGAGTAGTGGTGAATGGTTGTTTTTCAGGCTGGAGGGAAGTTTACAGTGGTGTCCCCCCAGGGGTTGATATTGGGACCACTGCTCTTTGTATACTCTGGAATGCCCTCCCTAAACCCCTCTACCTCCCGATGCTCCTTAAAACCTACCTCTTTGGCCAAGCTTTTGGTCATCTGCCCGACTATGTGGCTCGGTGTGTCAAATTTTGTTTAACGTGAAGCGCCGTGGGATGTTTTACTACATTAAAGGTGCTATGTAAATGCAAGTTGTTTTGTTATGGATGTGACATAGTTGGAGGCAAATTGCTCTGATTGACTGGCTTGGGAGAGCCTGATACTTTCTTAAAATGTGTTTGATTGCTAAACTGAAGCCCGATCTGATTGTTGAAGGGGATGTAAAAGATCCCGTGGTACTGTTCAAAGACGAGCAGGGAGTTCTAGCACCCTTGCCAACACACTTCCCTCAACCAACACCAATAAAAAATAGTTTACCTGGCTCATCTCATTTGCTGTTTGTAGTTCTTCACTGTGCACAGAATTGGCCGTATTTGCCCATTAAACAGTGATTGCACTTCAAAAAGTATTTCATTGTGAAATGCTTTGGGATGTTCTGAGGATGCAACAAGCCCGCGATGTGCAAATTCCTAATTTAATCAGCTAGCTCAGATACAATGGCCCTGAAATCGTGGTCGCCGTGTGTGTACGCCGTCGTAAGCTTTGTACAGGAAACTTTCTGGTATCCAGCACGGACGGGACCAACGTGGTGCCGGTTCATCAACAATTCCGGATAACCGAACGCTATAGTAAAAGATACGGAGCTCAGAGCTCCGTATAAAGCAACAAACCCTGTTGCCAACAGCTTCAAAACAATCGGCACAAGTTGCAAGCATCTCTGTAGCTTAGCAACAGCTTCAGCTACACCCTTGCACAGCAACAAATGGAGTAAAAAAAGTAATAAAAGTTACCTGAACCGACTCCTGAATTTTGCCGGTGGATAGAGTGTTCCGGTTATTTAGGGGCCGGTTAATCGAAAGTTTCCTGTAAAAGATTCGCCTTGACAGATCATCCGCCTGCGACCCCCTAAACACTTTCACTGGTGCAGAGTTGGGCTATTTGCCCAACAAATGCCCACCCCAGCGTAGGGCCTGCTTTTACCAGCATAAGGGTTAATATAAATGTTAAAATAAAATTTAAAAAAATCAAACATACACAAGCACTTAAAATTAGTTTATGTAAATTTTGGCCCGGATTAAAATGTTTAAAATTATTTTTCAAAAAGTTAAATTTTAATTGTAAATGCTTCATTAAAGGGTCTTTTAATTAATTTTGAAAATGGGAACATTTATTTTTATTTCAGTTGTGTAAATTATTTATTTATTTGGGGATTCCTCATGCTTATGGGGATTCTGTTCGTAAATGGAATCCCCGTAAGCATAATAGGAATCCTCTTTCTGATTGGAGGACCTAGCCCACATGATCTCAGGGACGCTTCCGAACCGCCTGCGTCCCTGGGATCCCTGGGCCTTTACGCAGGCGTACGCCTGCAGACCTAGCACCCAAAGACTCCAAATCCCGGGAGCTAGCAGATAGGTCCGGATTTTTTCTCAGATTGGCGGTGTATTCCAGAGGTACGCCTCCGACCGCAAATTTCGGCCCAATGTCTCCAGTGCAGATAAACACATGCTTAAATATGGTGAAACTTCAAGAAATCATAACTTGAGGGCATGAAGCGGGTTAGGAATAGCGGGAGGCAGCATTTTATGTTCTGTGATGCTGAAGCACTTGCCAGTTTTACAATGAAGCGCTGCTTATATTCAATATAAAGAACTACAAGTATACAAAAATGTTGACTATTGGAATCCTTTTACAAAATTGTTGTAACTGTTTCGGACCTGTTTCCCTTACTATGAAATGGGGTTATATGTCTGGGAAAATCTGTTGGCCACTGGAACTTCTAGACTGAAGATGCTGTGATTGTTTTACAGGGAGGTATTTAAAGCTCGTCATCGACAGACCGGCAAAAAAGTGGCTTTGAAGAAAGTCCTGATGGAAAATGAAAAGGAAGGGGTATGTGCTGTCCTGCTGGCTATTGTGCTGTTTAATCAGCCTGGATATTAAAGTTAATTTTGTCTCCTCTGGATCCCTACTGATAGACTGAGTAACAATGGTGTTATTTCTGTATACTGAATCCTGTGGTTTAAAAGAGTAATTGGCCGTTTCTTAAATAGCTTCCTTTCAGAAAACTAGCCTTTCTCTCCGCAGGCTATGGTTCATGGGCACTGGCCTCCCTCTTGTACCTCCGCCAAATGGCCGTTCATGTGCGAGAGTCCGGCCAGCGTTGCTCAGTAGTCTTTTGCCGAGAGTCAAAATTCCAAGCATTAACTTGAGAGTTGCTTCCAAGTCCCGCACTCAACTCCACTTCCAACCCCTTCTGATGGACCAAGCATCGAACCTGGGACCCTACTGTTCTGTGTGGCTCAGTACAGCAGCAGGCAGTCCTTTACCAATTAATCTATTTGGCACATCCCCACCATAGTGATCTTTATTATAATGAATCAAATATTCTTCTGTTTTTATTTACAATGTTTGAGCTATTCTCTTCCCGTGATTGCTTTTTCTTTACTGTACTCTATTGGCACCTGGCCTCTCCTAAGTGTTGCGTTTGATGGTTCAGGTGAGATGGAAATCCTATCCTCCTCCATAAATCTGCTTTCTCCTGTTCCTTGGCAGCAAATTTTTAACATTTTGTGGTATAATAATTTTGTTAGGAGCTCTATTAAGTTAAAGAAGTGTTTATACTCAGAATTGTGGTGCAAATAATTATTTAACAAATGTTTCTGCTAGTTTCCCATCACGGCCCTGAGAGAGATAAAGATCCTGCAACTACTGAAGCATGAAAACGTGGTGAACCTTATTGAGATCTGCCGCACTAAAGGTGAGTTCACACCTCAATGCAAATGATTGCGTATAATGCCTTTAGTGGGCGCCTGTCTTCATGGCATCACCGGTCAAATGCCCTGGACTTCCTGTTGCAGTTAGCTGAAGCTTGTCCACAGCAGATAACTACCATTGTGCAGGGTTCGTACAGTATATCCACATCCCGTCTGTACATCCCGTGTGTGCAGTGGGCTGGCCTGGTGGGACCGTGCATTGGCGAGGGAAGTACGCCGCAATAACCCTTGCATCAGTAAATAAAGGCTCTACATGTCTCCAAGTCTGCCTTAAGAGTACAGCAACTCCTTCCCCAATCCAACTAGCCAAGCTTCGCATAGGAACCTGGACAGTGCGTGCTGACGGGCTATTCAGAAATGGGTAGTACTGTGTCCAAAGAGATTTGGTCTTCACCTGAAGTCCACAGCCATGTATTTTCCCAGTGGATAAGCAAGCATGAACGCTGGCTGATTTTATTTTTTTCACCGTTCATATAAAAAAAAATACAAATGGGCCAAACACCTTACTGGCTTGGGAACGTGCTTCCCATTCCAACCTGTGGCCTGAACTAATGGCAGGTGAAGTGCTAGGTGAGGAAGATCCCACAGAAGCTGCGGTTTTCTCTCTCAAATTGAAATTGCTCCATCCCTCGTCTCCCTGCTTGGCTCTCAGTTACTGTTGTTTCAGTTCTAACGGGGGGTGGGGTTGTACCTGGGATAGTGATAGTTAAAGAGGGCAGTGATGGATGATTTTTGTTTAATCCCTGCAGCCACACAGTATAACCGCTACAAGGGCAGCATCTTCCTAGTATTTGACTTCTGTGAGCACGACCTTGCTGGACTGCTCAGCAACGCCAACGTGAAGTTCACATTGGCAGAAATCAAGAAGGTGATGCAGATGTTGCTGAACGGGCTCTACTACATCCATCGGAACAAGGTGGGAAGCAGTGAAATGGGGTGAGCTAGGTCGGTTTGATTTGCCTTTGCCCAGTTTGATGGGTTGCTGTCAGAGCTGAGCCTGGCGTCTTGGTCATAGCTGCATGGTTAGCTGACCACTAAAGGAAAATGCATTGTGCTGCTTTACCTGCATCTTTGTAATTAAAAGGAAACGTGAATTATTTCAAGATGGGGTTGTCTCTTCTAATACTGACAAAATAGATTACGTGGTCTGTACTTTGTTGGCTGTAAAGCACCTTGGCCTGAGATTGTGAAAGATGCTATATAAGTGTAAGTCTTTCATTCATCTTGTGTGCAAAGTGACTCCCACATTTGTTTGTGATACTGCACTTCAAAGTAATTAAAGTTCTTAACACATCGTAAAGATATTGGGTGAATACAAGTCTTTCTGTCTTTAACAGGCAAGTTGTGTAACATATTATTGAGCTGCGAAGGGCTCGGCATTTTAAACATGGGCCTCGGCTAACTGCCAAGTAATTCCAACTCATGATCTTGTCTTTGGAGAAATAAATACTAGTGTAAACTACCCTGGTCCCATATGCTTTACGCTGTGTTTGCTTTTTTTTTTCTCCAGATCTTGCATCGAGATATGAAAGCGGCCAACGTCCTGATCACTCGGGATGGGGTGTTGAAACTGGCTGACTTTGGCCTAGCTCGAGCATTTAGTCTGGCCAAGAATAGCCAGCCGAATCGCTATACCAACAGGGTAGTGACCCTGTGGTACCGGCCACCGGAGCTCCTGCTAGGTGGGTGTGCCCCAAACTACTGTACGTGACTAGCTTGGGTAGATATACCAGTGGTGATAGTGCCCTCATGCGCCCTCAGTGTTTACTTTTTTTTATTATTCGTTTTTTATGGGATGTGGGCATCGCTGGCAAGGCCAGCATTTATTGCCCATCCCTAATTGCCCTCGAGAAGGTGGTAGTGAGCCGCTGCCTTGAACCGCTGCAGTCCGTGTGGTGAAGGTCTTATTATTTTCTTTCGTAGTGGTTTGTTACAACTGAGTGGCTTGCTAGGGCATTATCAGAGGGCCGTTAAGAGTCAACCACATTGCTGCGGGTCTGGAGTCACATATAGGCCAGACCGGGTAAGGACGGCAGATTTCCTTGCCTAAAGGGTCATCAGTGAACCAGATGGGTTTTTACAACAATCCGATAGTTTCATTGTCACCATTACTGACACTAGCTTTTTATTCCAGATTTATTTAATTAACTGAATTTAAATTCCCCAGCTGCCGTGGTGGGATTTGAACTCTCGTCTCCGGATCATTAGTCCAGGCCTCTGGATTACTAGCCCAGTGATTACCACTACACTATTACTGGGTGAATATTGGAGGAGGGAGGTGGGGGGCAGGGGCAGTGTTCCCTTTAATTTCTTTTGGCTGCGCGGTCCATTCAAAATACCCCGCATGTGTGGTTTTCCCCCATTTAAAAGCAGGTGAACTGGCTGTGCAGGAGCTCCAGAGCGCTGCGCAACTTGAAGGGAACATTGGTGTGGTGGGGGGTGGGATAATTGCTGTGGAACCCCACACCTCCCAGGTTCTCTTCCTCCTACAACCTATACTTTGGTGTCATCTAGTCACTTGTAGCTGACTTAACTCGCGGGTATGGTAGCATAGTGGTAATGTCACTGGCCTAGTAATCCAGAGGCCTGGACTAATGATCCAGAGAAGTGAATTCAAATCCCACCACGGCAGCTGGGAGAATTTAAATACAGTTCATTCAAAAAAAAATCTGGAATAAAAAGCTAGTGTCGGCAATGGTGACCATGAAACTACCGGATTGTCGTAAAAACCTATCTGGTTCACTTAATGTCCTTTAGGGAAGGAAATCTGCCGTCCTTACCCGGTCTGGCCTATATGTGACTCCAGACCCACAGCAATGTGGTTGACTCTTAACTGCCCTCTGAAATGGCGGCTCTCCACCACCTTCTCAAGGGCAATTAGGGATGGGCAATAAATGCTGGCCTTGCCAGCGACGCCCACATCCCATGAACGAATAAAATAAAAAACTTGCCATTGAATCTTTTCAATCTTGGTGGGGCATTAACTTTTCTCCTCGGGTTCTGAATAAATAAAAGAATTAATTCCCTCTTCCCACCCCAAATAACTGCCGAAAGGAGCATCACCATCGTGATAAAAGTTGAATAAATCTTTGTTTAGAATCAAATGCAATAAGAAGAATTGTGTTGAAGTGTGTCACTTGTATGTACTGTAATGTGGCTCTCCCTGATCCTGGCCCAATAAACAAGGTTAAATACCTTTCCATGACCGGCTGTTTAGGATCGGTGCCAGCCATTCTGTACTTTAAAGGACATAAATGTATGGTAGTTGAGCTGAATATTTCGGGCTTTTGTGAGGTGCTATCACTGATTGTGGTGCAGAATCTGAAGGTGTACACGCATCTTGTGGCCAAGAGAGGTCTGTATCACGTGGGAATTTTTCATCTTTTCTCACCAGTTTTCTCTTTCCTGGACGGATTGGCTCTTTGCTGGGACACAGTGCCGCTGGTGCTAGTTGCTCTTTTAATTCCCTGGATATTCCAGGGTGTATCTGACCTGATTCATGAACTAAGAGGATATATACAGGAAACTCTTTTTTTATCCGGCACCAATGGGACCGGCGTGGTGCCGGTTTATCAAAAAGTCCGGATTACAGAGGTATAGTTTAAAAGGTACGAGAGCTCCGTACACAGCAACAAATCCAGGCTTCCCTGTTGCTTAGCAACAAGTGCACGAACCCCAGTTACACAGCCACAGATCCAGGAACTGCCACTAATATGAAGTAAAACTTACCTGAACCTACTCCTGAATTTTGCCGGTTAACAGAGATTTCCGGTTATTTAGGTGCCGGTTAAAAGAGAGTTTCCTGTAATCCTTCCAGCTTCTGCATAACGTATTCTCTGCTAACTTTGTTACGGATTGCTTAGCTGCATTTACTATGATGGAATGCCGCATGATGTGGTATTAAGCCGCACAGACTGGATGGAACTGAGACACTCCTGGAACATCTCAGTCCCAACCCTGATCTGTGCTCGATTAGCCAATCTAAGCCAGGTGGAGGAATATTTGGCTTCAGTGTCCCCAGTCACAGGAAGGGAAAGGTGAGCCAGAGGACTATCTAATGATCCCGGTGAGAAGTGCCCGTGTCTGTATGTTGGAGGGGGACAGAATTGGGCTGAGCTTTGATGTCCATGTGGTCAATTGGTCTGCTGACATTCACTGTGCAGGTTTGCATGTGAAAAATACCCCCTGGGTGAGGTACTGGAAGGCTACCTGTGCGCTTGGGGTCGTACCTCATCACCTTTGAGTGGAGGGTAGAGAACTGGGGAGTACAACAGTCCTGCAAGTCACCCTCTGCTTCTTCATTAGAAATGTTATTTACCTTTTTCCCCCCAACACAGGTGAGCGAGATTATGGACCACCCATAGATCTGTGGGGAGCTGGGTGCATCATGGCTGAGATGTGGACTCGAAGTCCAATAATGCAGGGCAACACAGAACAACATCAGTTAACACTGATCAGTCAGCTCTGTGGCTCCATCACAGCAGAGGTAAGGCCAGCTAGTTCTTTTCTGACAAGCGAATAGTGGTGCTTAACCGTTCTATGAATAGTAATGGTTAAGTTCAATAGTAAGTTCCCAGATGTGATACAACTGTAAATGTATTGAGTGACCCACAGTCGGTGCTGTGGACCGTTGCTGCTGACTGTCGCAACAATTTGCATTTAGATAGCGCCTTTTATGTAGAAAAATGTCCCACGGCTGCGGAGAAGTTACGAAGGATGAGGAGGGATAGTGCAGTGCAGACACAGAGGATGTCATTTGTGACTTTGATTGGCGCTGTTTCAGTGCTGTGGCAGGGATGGAAACCAGATGGAGAGTTTCAAACATGAAGTTGTGGGAAAGATGGGCACAGATTTGGGAGGTGACAACATGTTTAAGGACTTTGTAGAGGAAAGGGAGGTTGGAGATGACAGGACAGAGAGGTCGTGGGTGGGTGTTTTTTTTGTTGAGTGTGGTGATGATGGCGGGGACAGTACCTGAGGAGAGGGTAGCATTCCCTATCAGCTAGCATGTCCAGGAAGGGAAGTTGGGTGGTCAACAGTTTAGTGAGAATAGATTCGAAAGACCAGGAAATGGGTCTAATGGACAAATGAGCTCTGAGGACATGAGGAGAGAAACTAGTTAAAGATGTGAGTTTAGGGCTCAGGCTTGAGGAAGTTTGACTTGGTGGGCAATGGAAAGAGGGGGATATGGCAGAGGCAGCTGAACAGGTGGTCTCAATCTTGGTGACAAAGAAGTCAATGAGCTCCTCGCACGTGTTTGGGGTGCAGGTGATGGGAGCAGAGAAAGGGGTTTAAGGAGATTGTTGATGGTGGGGAGAAGAGATGCTGGGGGTTATCTTTGCATTCCAGGATGATCTTAGAGTAGTGAGCCGTTTTGGCAGAGGAGAAAATAACATTTGGGATACAGTACGAGTAATTTGAGACATGCCATGTGGTAAGTGTAGCAACAATGTGATGATCAATCACAGGGAGAATAACTTGCCTTGTATATTAAATCAAGCAGTTTCAGTATTTTCCATTTTTAATTTCAGATTTCCAACATTTGTTAGTTTAATGTGTTATCCAAGGCCCTTTGTTTATGTTGAATACATCATGTTCCATATTTTTATAACATGGCTTTCTGGGATTTTTACTGGTGGTTTGGGGATCACTTTCCATGATTCTACCCATTTCTGTGCAAAAATGGCAAACCCATGGCTGTAATTCTATCCTATGCAGCATTCTACACAGTCTCTTATAAGATGTCAATGATAAAGATATTGACAAAAGCAAACCTTGTATTTTAGTGACGATTAAACTTGTGCTTGGTTTCAGGTTTGGCCTAATGTTGAAAAGTATGAACTCTACCAAAAGCTGGAATTACCCAAAGGTCAGAAGCGAAAGGTCAAAGACCGGCTGAAGGCCTATGTGAAGGACCCTTACGCACTGGACCTCATTGACAAGCTGCTTGTCCTCGACCCTACCCAGAGGATTGACAGCGATGATGCACTTAACCACGATTTCTTCTGGACTGACCCCATGCCTTCTGACCTCAAAAACATGCTCTCGACGCACAACCAGTCGATGTTCGAATACTTGGCCCCTCCCAGGAGGCGAGGTAGTCACATGCCTCAGCAATCGGCCAATCAGAACAAGAATCCTGCTGCCGCCAACCAGACAGAGTTTGATCGAGTGTTCTGAATGTGTTTAACGAAGTTAATGGATCGAAGAGTTGCCAGGGACAGGTTATTTATTTATATGGATGGTGCCATATTTGAGGTCTTATGATTGAAAACTATTGAACAGTTTACACATTAATTGTGCCTATTACTGATTGGGTGTTGATACTTTGGCAGAGGTGCGTCTCTTCAGAACCAAAAACTGAACTGAGGGTCCAGAAGTGACATTTTTAGGTTCTAATGCGGAGCCTTAGATTAATTTCTGTTTTTTCCCAGCGATGCTGTAGTGTTGAGCATAAGTTTAGAATTGTTCTCGAGTTCTTTGTTCGTAGTCCACAATCATTCCATGGGCTGATTGTTGAACTATCTTTGCGTTAGTACCTGGGCAATATGGGTGACACAGTGCATGGTCATACTGTGGGGTGTTAGGGTACGGGTCTGTCCCTTGATTTCCTCCATGCAGCGAGTTGCTTGTCTGTTGAGACCTGACACTGCCCCACAGGGATGGGAGGGAAAAATCAAGCACAGATTACCCTAATAGGTGGTTTATAGAGCGACATTGATAGGTGGTTTATAGAGCGACATTGATAGGTGGTTTATAGAGCGACATTGATAGGTGGTTTATAGAGCGACATTGATAGGTGGTTTATAGAGCGACATTGATAGGTGGTTTATAGAGCGACATTGATAGGTGGTTTATAGAGCGACATTGATAGGTGGTTTATAGAGCGACATTGATAGGTGGTTTATAGAGCGACATTGATAGGTGGTTTATAGAGCGACATTGATAGGTGGTTTATAGAGCGACATTGATAGGTGGTTTATAGAGCGACATTGATAGGTGGTTTATAGAGCGACATTGATAGGTGGTTTATAGAGCGACATTGATAGGTGGTTTATAGAGCGACATTGATAGGTGGTTTATAGAGCGACGTTGATAGGTGGTTTATAGAGCGACGTTGATAGGTGGTTTATACAGATAGGTGGTTTATAGAGCGACATTGATAGGTGGTTTATACAGATATAGGTGGTTTATAGAGCGACTCTGGCAGTAGCCTATGAGTAGCTTGCCTCCCGTACCAGTTATGAGACAAGGAGGTCTTGGAGGCAGGCGGGGAAGAGTGATTTATATTCATTTAATTTTTTTAAAATTTACTAAGGATCGGGCACTCAGATCTTTGGATGCTGAGACAGTTGCATTTTAGAAGTGTATGTCTTTACGAGAAAGTGTTTGAAAACTGTTCATTTATAAACACGTCTACCATGTTGAAGCACCACTGCATCATTTCAGTGAGAGCATCTTGATGGGGGTCATGGCTGTGTTTCCCTAAAGCTCAAAATATTGCCAGAAGTTTGCTTCCCTTTAAGGCATTGATACTGTCAACAGGGTCACGCTGTACAATTGCTGAAGGGTTTTTAAAAATATATTTTTTAAATAAAGTGAGATGTGTTTCTCGCAGGTCAGTTGATACTTCAGACAGGTTTGTAGTATATGGCATTTTGTGATAAATTCCATTTGTGATGATGGATTTCTGATTCCTGTTCTAATGTTGCCTTTTCACTGATAGTCTGTCCACCAGAGATAAGTCCATTCGAGTGCCTGTCTACAGCTGGATTGAGGTGAAGTGAGTAGAATAAGTTTGTTCCTTCAAGCTGCATGCTTAATTTCAACCTCAACATTTTTTGAAGTGCGGACCCTTCTCTTTCTTCCCCTTCCCCCAATGGTACAACCATGCCTATCTTGTTGGGTCATAAGAACATAAGAATTAGGAGCAGGAGTAGGCCATATGGTCCCCTGAGCCTGCTCCACCATTCAATAAGATTATGGCTGATCTTCGACCTCAACTCCACTTTCCCGCACGATCCCCATATCCCTTGATTTCCCTAGAGTCCAAAAATCTATCGATCTCAGCCTTGAATATACTCAACGACTCAGCATCCACAGCCCTCTGGGGTAGAGAATTTCAAAGATTCACCACCCTCTGAGTGAAGAAATTCCTCCTCTTCTCAGTCCCGAGTTCTGGACTCTCCAGCCAGGGAAAGCAACCTCTCGGCATCTACCCTGTCAACCCCCCCTCAGAATCTTATGTTTCAATGAGATCACCTCTCATTCTTCTAAACTCCAGGGAATATAGGCCCAATCTGCTCGATCTCTCCTCGTGGACAACCCTCTCATCCCAGGATCAATCTAGTGAACCTTCACTGCACCACCTCTAAGGCAAGTGCGTCCTTCCTCAGATAAGGAGACCAAAACTGTGCACAGAGTGGTGATCAAAAGACTCTCCCTCTTGTTAAAGTGCACCAGTTGGCAGATTGTTCTTCGTAGTGTCTGACCAAAAGTATTGCATACTCTAGACTGAGAAGGGGAGACTTTACCTAATTTATGTAATCACAGAACTGCTTTTGAATTGGTCCCCATTTCTGCTGCCAGGTGGATTCAGAGACCAGTGATGTTGGCGGGCCTGTAACAGAAGAGAACTTGCAGTTGCTCAAAAGAATCCCTTTTTTGCAATTTTATTAATTTGATCCAGACTTTCTTTAATATCAGGAGATTAACAGCTTGCCCATTGGCAGAATAAAATAGTTTGTGGTTATCGTTGGTACTGCCGGTACTTTGCCTCTGGATGTACTTTACATTCCAGGGCTCGAATGTTAATTAAGGTTTGGCCCCTTGGAGGCTTAGGAAGTGCAGTTAATGTGCAGTTTCTTCAGTACAAACAATTTCAGTGTAAAGATTCTGTTACATTGTATAATGCAAGATTAGAGCGTATGCAAAATGTTTAGCAAGTTTGTAATAAAGCACATCAGTGTTGTATATGAATTCTACCTTGTTCCAGGTTTTTAAATAAACTGTTCTAAAACAATCCTGCTTCTCTGCTCCCTTTATTTATATCCTACAGGTTCCAATATCTGTTTCATTGTGGATGGTTTCACTTCTTATTCAATGCTGTGCTGTCCCACTTATTTTGCATCTATTTTGGTGTTTTTTTTAATCTATTGACTTTGTTTTCCTGTTCAAAGCTCTCCCATCCCAGCATAGGTTCTCTAAAGTACACATTGCTTTCTACTCGTCAGCCAATTTCTTATCCAGTCCCAAGATTTACCCTAAATCCCCACAGCTTTGAGTTTAACTAATAGCCTATTATGTTGTAAAGCGCTTTGGGACATCCTTGGGTCGTGAAAGGCGTGTATATAAATGCAAGTTCTTCTTTCATGTGTCAGATATCTCTTGGAAGTCGAGATACATCATGTAGGACGTTCCACAATCAATTAAGGCTGTCACTTCCTCAAAAATTGTCATGGAAACTGGTCTGGCAGGATCTCCCTGCACCCCCAACCCCCGAATCCATGTTACATAGAAAAATAGGAGCAGGAGTAGGCCATTCGGCCCTTCGGGCCTGCTCCTCCATTCAATATGATCATGGCTGATCCTCTATCTCAATGCCATATTCCTGCTCTCTCCCCATACCCCTTGATGCCTTTTGTGTCTAGATGTTGACTGCTTGCTTTCACTTGTACCCCACCCAAGTACGTCCACACATCTGACCAAAAATATATACTTTTTGATCACATTTTAATTTTCTCCCTCCTCTCCTGAAAGTGCTCATTCTTGCTGGTGTTTTTTTTTGAAGGACGTGTCTGTCCTTAGACATTCTGCCCAAGGCCCATTCTTCATGTATGAGCCTAAACATCCATTTGACTGTGGAGGGTATCTCGATTGAAATACAATCCTGTCCTTGCCCAATGTTCACATACATGCATTCACAAAGCCGCGTTGAATCAGGAACATTGGCTGATTCCCTCCTAGCCCAGGGATGGGAAGGCCCATTTTATAGTTCCCTAGCCTGGTTGAAATTGCATAACTTAATACAGACCAAGGATAAAACCTGGGACTATCTTGGATTGCATGACTGATGGTGGTACATTTACCTACTTAAATTGGAAGAGCTCTAGATAGTAAGTATATATTAGATCATTCTTGTGTTGGTATCTTTGCAATTTTCCACTTGTACAAACGTCTCTGTTCAGAAGAGTCTGATTTGTCTCCCCATGAAACAGAATGCTATCATTCCCAGATACAATCCTACTTTTGTCTAGCAGCCCCTCATGGATCTATTCTGTTTGATTATAGTGATGAAATGCCACATCAGGTGCTCTGGTTACTGTCTACATTGCACATCACTTAGACTGAAAGTGTTCAGAAACATCAGGCTGAATATAGAAAGTTCAGAAGGGAAGTGAAAAAGAAAATAAGAGGGGCAAAGAGAGAGTATGAGTATAGATTGGCAACTAACATAAAAGGGAATTCAAAAGTTTTCTATAGGCATATTAAATAATAAACGGGTAGTAAGAGGAGTGGTGGGGCCGATTAGGGACCAAAAAGGAGACCTACGCATGGAGGCAGAGGACATGGCTGATGAACTAAATGAGTACAGGAAACTTTTTTTTATCCGGCACGGACGGGACCAACGTGGTGCCAGTTCATAAAAAATTCCGGATAACCGAACGCTATAGTAAAAGATAGGGAGAGCTGACAGCTCCGTATAAAGCAACAAACCCTGTTGCTTAGCAACAACTGTAGAACAATGGCCTCAAGTTTCAAACTGTCTCTGTAGCTTAGCAACAGCTGCAGCCACACCCTTGCACAGCACAGATGGAAGAAGGCAAAAAAATATGAAGTAAAACCTACTCCCGAATTTTGCCGGTTAACCGAGATTTCTGGTTATTTAGGTGCCGGTAAATCGAAAGTTTCCTGTACTTTGCATCTGTCTTCACCAAGGAAGAAGATGCTGCCAAAGTCATAGTCAAAGATGAGGTGGTGGAGATACTGGATGAGAAGAATTGATAAAGAGGAATTACTAGAAAGGCTGTCTGTATTTAAAGTTGATAAGTCACCAGGACCAGATGGGATGCATCCTAGGATGCTGAGGGAGGTTAAGGAGGAAATCGTGAAGGTACTGGCCATAATCTTCCAATCCTCCTTGGATACGGGGGTGGTGCCAGAGGTCTGGAGAATTGCAAATGTTACACCATTGTTCAAAAAAGGGTGTACGGATAAGCCCAGCAACTACAGGCCAGCCAGTTTAACCTCGGTAGTGGGGAAGCTTTTAGAAACGATAATCAGGGACAAAATTAACAGTCACTTGGACAAGTGTGGATTAATTAAGGAAAGCCAGCAGATTTGTTTAAGGCAAATTGTGTTTAACTAACTTGATTGAATTTTTTGATGAGATAAGAGAGGGTTGAGGAGGGCAATGTGTATATGGACTTCCAAAAGGCAGTTGATAAGGCGCCACATAATAGGCTTGCCAGCAAAGTTGAAGCCCATGAATAAAAGGGACAGTGGCAGCATAGGTACGAAATTGGCTTAGTGGCAGGAAACAGAGTAGTGGTGAATGGTTGTTTTTCGGACTGGAGGAATGTATACAGTGGTGTTCCCCAGGGGGTCGGTTCTAGGACCACTGCTTTTCTTGATATATATTAATGACTTGGACTTGGCAGTACAGGGGACAATTTCAAAATTTGCAGATGACACAAAACTTGGAAGTATAGTGAACAGTGAGGAGGATAGTGATAGACTTCAAGAAGACATAGACAGGCTGGTGGAATGGGCGGACACATGGCAGATGAAATTTAACGCAGAAAAGTGTGAAGAGATACATTTTGATAGGAAGAACAAGGAGAGGCAACATAAACTAAAGGGCACAATTCTAAAGGGGGTGCACGAACAGAGAGACCTGGGGGTATATGTGCACAAATCGTTGAAGGTGGCAGGGCAGGTTGAGAAAGCGGTTAAAAAAGCATATGGGATCCTGGGCTTCATAAATAGAGGCATAGAGTACAAAAGCAAGGAAGCTATGATGAATCTTTATAAAACACTGGTTCGGCCTCAACTGGAGAATTATGTCCAATTCTGGGCACCACGCTTTAGGAAGGCTGTGAAGGCCCTAGAGAGGGTGCAGAAAAGATTTACGAGAAAGATTCCAGGGGTGAGGGACTTCAGTTACGTGGATAGATTAGAGAAGCTGGCGTCGTTCTCTTTAGAGCAGAGGTTGAGGGGAGATTTGATAGAGGTATTCAAAATCATGAGGGGCCTAGACAGAGTAGATAGAAACTGTTCCCATTGGTGGAAGAGTTGAGAACCAGAGGACACAGATTGAAGGTGATTGGCAAAAGAACCAAAGGTGACATGAGGAGAAACTTTTTTATACAGCGAGTGGTTAGGATCTGGAATGCACTGCCTGAAAGGGTGGTGGAGGCAGACTCAATCGTGGCTTTCAAAAGGGAGTAGGATAAGTACCTGATGGAAAAAAATTGCAGGACTACGGGGGAAAGGACTAGCTGAAGTGCTCGTGCAGAGTGCCGGCAAGGGCTCGACAGGCCGAATGGCCTCCTTCTGTGCTGTAACCATTCTATGATTCTATGATCTTGCCTGTTGGAATAACCCATAGTAGAACGATGATCATCCTTTATTGAGTAATCATCACTCTTCAACATTGAAACACATGGGCTGAAGTACATTAAGAGTGATGCAGCTCCTTCCAAAACAAAAGATGTGGAGAAAAGTATTTTGTAAAATTTTGAAAAGAAATTTAGATGCTTGGTGGTGGGGGAGGGTAGAAATATATTTAGAAACAATTTTCATCAAAAGTTATGATCTTAGGTCAGATAGTTTCTAATCTGAGACGCGTTGAGTAAGAAATTACCAAGTGAGTTTCAGTACCTCCCAGTAGGGAATAATTGGAGAGGACACTTGCCCACCTGACAGAGCCTTGGTTGGTTTAACATCTCATCTGAAAGGTGGCACCTCCGACAGTGCAGCACTCCCTCAAGCACTGAATTGGAGTGTCATACTAGATTATGTTCTCAAGTCTCTGGATTTGGACTTGAAACCACAACCTTCTGACTCGGGTGAGAATGCTACCACTACTGAACCAAGGCTGCCACCTTGGACAAAATTAAAATTTAATGCAGATGTGTGAAGTACTGTACGTAGAAAGGAAAAATGGGTGACACACATACTCCATGAATGGTGTTGAAATAGTTAAGTTGAAAGTTCCAAGAATCTTAGTAGATTTGACATTTA
The DNA here is from genome assembly GCF_052327205.1 of Somniosus microcephalus. Taxonomy (NCBI): domain Eukaryota; kingdom Metazoa; phylum Chordata; class Chondrichthyes; order Squaliformes; family Somniosidae; genus Somniosus; species Somniosus microcephalus. Next base: position 16,531,556 of record NC_141009.1, read on the forward strand.
ACATATCCACCCAATGCGAGCAACAAAGCAAATAGAATAACAACAGAAAATGCTGGAAAAACTCAGCAGGCCAGGCAACATCCGTCGAGAGAGAAATAGAGTCAACGTTTCGGGTCGAAACCCTTCTACAGAACCGAGAGAACAGGCAGGAAATGAAACAAAAGGCAGTTTGGGGGCTGGGAAATGGGGGAGGGGATGAAAAAAGAGACATTAAGAGATATTCAAGGTGAGACGAGATAGTAATAGGACAGGTAAAGGAACAGACAATGGCTCTTGATGAAGTGTGAAATGATCTGGCAGAGTGAAAGAAAGCTGCCATGTGGGAGAGAGATGAAAAAAAAGGAAAAGTCACAAACCAAAAGTGTGGATAAAAAATACAAAAATATAATAGGGGCCGAGGTTATGATCTGAAGCAAATAGAATGCTCAACTATATAGCCAAAACAGCAGAGTGTGATAGGAAGACTTGCTCAAACTGTATAGTGTTCTAGTCAGACTACACCTCGAGTAAGGTGTCCAGTTCTGGTCATGGAGACACGGGGTGACATTGGAGCGCTGGAGGTAGTGCAAAGAAGAGCCACATGGCTGATCCCCAGTATTAGAGGTCTGAGTGATGAACAAACGTTGGAAAAAAACTTTTCAGGCATCTTAGAGGTAATCCTATAGAGATTTATAAGATAGTAAACCTTACAGTTAAATAAATATGGAAAGTTGCTTTAAACTAAATTGCATGATTTGGGGAAAGAGGAGGTAGGTTCAAACCAGTAAAAGACAAATTTTGGAGTGATGGCAGGAAATTCTGAGTGATCAACACGGGGAATAGATTGCCGGATGGAGCGATGGAGGAAAAAACCCTGCTGGAATAGGGGAATTGTAGGTTTGCCTAAATGAACCAGAATGGCCATCCATTAAAAGAAAAGACTTGCATTTATATAGCGCCTTTCACAACCACCGGACGTCTCAAAGCGCTTTCCAGCCAATTAAGTAATTTTGAAGTGCAGTCACTGTTGTAATGTGGGAAACGCGGCAGCCAATTTGCGCACAGCAAGCTCCCACAAACAGCAATGTGCTAATGACCGGATAATCTGTTTTTGTTACCTTGGTTGAGGGATAAATATTGGCCAGGACACCGGGGATAATTTTGCTGCTCTTATTCGAGATAGTGGCCATGGGATCCTTTACATCCACCCGAGAGACGGGCGGGGGGGGGCCTCGGTTTAAGGTCTCATCCGAAAGACAGCACCTCCGACAGTGCAGCACTCCCTCAGCACTGGCACCGGGGGTTCTCAGGCTAGCTTTATTATCTTCAATTATCTTCTGATCTGGGGGGAAAACTGATTGGATTTTTTTTTTAAAACACTGGCAAGCAAAGGAGCCCGACACTCGCAAGAGAGAATGACGGTGAGGAAAAGAGTGGTAAATTTAAAACGAATGGAGTGAATCCAGACGGAAAGCTTGTTGTTGCTGCTGTTGCCAATATCAAAGATGGCGGAGCGAGTGCTTCAAATTTCGCGGCGGGCCAGGAGGGCAGAGGTGAGAGGTCGGCGGCGGCGTGGTGGGGGGGAGCCACGTGTGTCTGTGTTCAATGATGGCTCGGCTGTGCCGCGCGCTCACCAGGTTGGCCGTCGGGCGGCGCGGAATTACTGGGCGGCAGGGCCAAGGGGCGGGCCCGAGCCTGAGCCCGCGCCCTCCGCCAGGTGCTTGGAGACTCAGCTACAGCACGGCTCCGATCAAAGCGGCTCTGCACCTCCCCAGGATGGACTACCAGGTGAGCCGGGGACGCCGGGGGGTAGTGGTGGGTGGAGGGGAGAATCACCTAACGGTCTCTGCCAGAGCACTTCAGCTAGTCCCACTCTCCCCTCCTAGCCCTGCCACTTTTCTTCCCCTCCACTATTTCAGGTACTTATCCCAATTCCTTCTTTTTGACAATCCACGGTTGAATCTGCCTCCACCACCCTCTGCATTTCCAGATTCTAACCCCTCGACAACCACAGCAACTTGCATTTATCTAGCGTCTTTAACAGGAGTGTTATAAGACAAAACTTTTTTTTGTCACCCAGCCACATAAGGAGAAATGAGGGCAGGTGACCAAAAGCTTGGTCAAAGAGGGAGATTTTAAGGAGAGGTTTAGGGAGGGAATTCCTGAGTTTCGGGCCCAGGTAATACTGCGTAAAAAAAAAAAAAAAGTTTTTCCTCATGTCACCTTTGGTTCTTTTGCCAAGCACCTTAAATCTGCGTCCTCCTGGCTCTCGACCCTTCTCTGCTCCAAGGCGAACAACCCCAGCTGCTCTAGTCTATCCACGTAACTGAAGTCCCTCATCCCTGGAACTTTTCTCGTAAATCTTTTCTGCACCCTCCCTAAGGCCTTCAGAGCAAGCAGAAAGAAGATACTCTGTGTTTGGGGGGTCAGATACTTGGCGTTCGGGGCTAATTTGTGTCGAAGGAGTAACTTTACTTCAGTTGTCTGTCCCTCTCTGTGCTGCTTCTCCCTTTAAATCCTCAGGTTCAAATGCCACTGAAAGCTTTTCCTGTAGTGATCCTCAAGGCCCCTCCTGGGATAGTGACAGGTGCTACAGGCTGGGCAGTGGGCTCCCTTAGAGGTTCCTGCTCAGTTGCTCCATCAATTTGCTGTCAAGTTTGTAATTTGTGGATGGCTTTGAGTTATTCTCTCCCACTCCAGAGACTTGAGCACAAAACTCCAGGCTGACACTCCAGCGCAGTGCTGAGGGAGTGCTGCACTGTTGGAGGTGCCGTCTTTCGGATGAGACGTTAAACCGAGGCCCCGTCTACGCTCTCAGGTGGACATAAATGATCCCATGGCACTATCTCGAAGAAGAGCAGCAGAGATATCCCTGGTGTGCTGCCAATGTTTATCCCTCAACCAACTTCACTAAAACAGATTATCTGGTCATTATCACATTGCTGTTTGTGGGACACTGTATATTACAACAGTGACGACACCTCAAAAGTACTTTGTTGCCTTTGTTCCTCTAGACTTGATTATTCCAACGCACTCCTGGCTGGCCTCCCACGCTCTACCCTACATAAACTTGAGGTTATCCAAAACTCGGCTGCCCGTGTCCTAACTCATACCAAGTCCCGTTCACCCATCACCCCTGTGCTCGCTGACCTACATTGGCTCCCGGTTCAGCAACGCCTCGATTTCAAAATTCTCATCCTTGTTTTCAAATCCCTCCATGGCCTTGCCCCTCCCTATCTCTGTAATCTCCTCCAGCCCCGCCCCCCCGGAGATATCTGCCCTCTAATTCTGGCTTCTTGAGCATCCCTGATTATAATCGCTCAACCATTGGTGTCTGTGCCTTCTGTTGCCTGGGCCCTAAGCTCTGGAATTCCCTGCCTAAACCCCTCTACCTCTCTTTCCTCCTTTAAGACACTCCTTAAAACCTACCTCTTTGACCAAGCTTTTGGTCACCTGCTTTAATAACCTCGGCCCCTATTACTTTTTTACTTATAATTTTTTCCACCCCTTTGTTTTGGTCCTCCTTTCCCCCCCCCCCCCCCCTTTCCTTTTGTTTCTCTCTCTCACCTGGCAGCTGTCTCTTACCTGCCAGTACACTTCACACCTAATCTCAGCTGCCTTTTGTCTCCACGGGCCTATTACCATCTGGTCTGGCTTCGAATACCTTTATTGTCTCTTTTGTTCGATCGCAGCCTTGCCTTCGATCTATTTTCTTTTCTTTCCAGTTTTGAAGAAGGGTTTCGACCCGAAACGTCAACTCAAATTTCTCTCCACGGATGTTGCCTGACCTGCTGAGTTTTTCCAGCATTTTCTGTTGTTATTTCTAATTTCTCCTTATGTGGCTCAGTGTCTTGTAATACTTCTGTGTAGCGCTTTGGGACGTTTTACTACGTTAAAGGCGCTATATAAATACAAGTTGTTATTGTAAAGCGATTTGGGACATCCTGAGGTCGTGAAAGGCGCTATATAAAAGGAAGTCTTTTTTGTTTTGATCACACACATGGGTGAGGCAGTGATGGACTTTCCCCTCCTCCAGTGTCGCTTTGATTATTTTGCTTCATTTCCTCCCCTGGTGGGGGTAGAACTTTGCACCGTGTTGCCCAACTACGGTATTGGTAGGGCACCAGGGGTGGATAGTAAACATACCAGATTCCTGAAAGCTGCTCCATGCGAGATAGGGAGGGGAAAACCAATGCCGAGATTTCCTGACTTCCCTTCTGTGGCTGGGGAATAGTATTTTATTAGACTGTTCCACATGGCATTTGTGATTTCTATTCCCTGTAACAGGATAGGTACACACTTCTTATAACAAAAGCAATCATTTGCATCTGTAGAGCACCTCTGATGTCCCAAGGTGCAAGGGAAAATAGATGCCAAGCCAAAGAAGGAAAGAAAGACTTGTATTTATATAGCACCTTTCACAACCACCGGACGTTTCAAAGCGCTTTACAGCCAATGAAGTACTTTTGAAGTGTAGTCACTGTTGTAATGTGGGAAACGCGGCAACCAATCTGCGCACAGCAAGCTCCCACAAACAGCAATGCGATAATGACTAGATAATCTGTTTGTTATGTTGGTTGAAGGATAAATATTGGCCAGGACACCAGGGATAACTCCCCTACTCTTCTTTGAAATAATGCCGTGGGATCTTTTACGTCCACCTGAGAGAGCAGACATTTAACGTCTCACCCGAAAGACGGCACCTCCAGCACTGCACTGGAGTGTCAGCCCAGCTTTATGTGCTCAAGTCCCTGGACTTGAACCCACAACCTTCTGACTCCGAGGCGAGTGTGCTACCAGCTGAGCCACAGCTGACAAAGAAGGAACGATTAGGAGGGGTAATGAAACGCTTGATCAAAGAGGGTCAATTTTTGAGGCGGAGAGGCGCAGGGATTGAGGGAGGGAATTCCAGACCCAGACGGATGAAGGCATATCCCCCAGCGGTGGGCGAAAGGATGGGGGAATACAAGGCGATAAAATGCAGCCTTGCCTGTGTTGTCCAGATCCTCAGAACAAATATTTTTAAAAAGGAATGGAGAGTCCGCCTCCAGATTCGTGTTGCATTTTTAAAATGACCACAGGCCCTGGAAAATCTTGTGCCTGGGCCCCAATCCCTAGATTCATGATGAGAGTAATAATCCTCCATGCTCCCATTAAAATCTGAGACAGGGAACCGGATGGTTCAGTGCATTTGCATTTTCCCTCTGTAACTTGGATTTGAATCCGGGTTGGACTGATGGGCTGCAAGTCCGCTTTCTGCCTGATATGGAAACCTACTTAAATGTTTCAAGGCACTCTCAACCCAGCATCTATAGGCGTTTTACTCCTTCCACCTCCTCTTCTGAAGGTGCTGAGGTACAGTTCCGTAGAAGACAGTAGCTGCCCACAGATATCTCGCGACCTCTGTGGCGAGAAGTTTGCCTTTTTTGACATTCAGTTGATTTCAGCGTTCTGTAGTGGGAATTCCTAGTGCGCTCTGCTGTGCTGTCAACAAGCTGTCTAAGCAGCCAATCACATTGCAGAATTCTCACGGACAGGAAACGCGAACCTGCTTTTATCCGGACTTTTTAAAAATGTTAGACTGCAAAATAATTTTTATCATAATGGAGAAATTTGACACTCCACAAATATAAAAGTTACCATCTGGTACTTGTGGTTGACTCCTACCTGCCCTCTGGAATGGCCTAGCAAGCCACTCGGTTGTTTCAAGAAGAAGGGTCACCACCACCACCTTCTCGAGGGCAATTAGGAATGGGCAATAAATGCTGGCCTTGCCAGTGACGTCCACATCCCGTGAATAAAAAAAAGAACTTTAGTTATCGGTCGTGTGTGAGATTAGACCGTGTGATTTATTTTTGGAGGCAGCAATTCTACCATCCTGCAATGCCAATATATTTGGACTTTTGAGCTGGTGTTTTCTGGAGCAGGAAGCCCGGTGGATGACCTGTTTGAGCTCCCTTCCTAGCCTGGGGATATTGAGGCAAATTGTAGCACCCTAACTGAGACCAGCAAACTCCTTGCTGGCAGTGCGTTGACCCTGGGGCCTTGCTGGTCTCTATAGCACCTTCTTACTCTGGGTAGTGCAGTTACCTAGTAAGCCACTGCTTGATTGGGAGGGGCATCTTGCTTTCAATTTATTGAGTTCTTAAAGAAAGACAGTCGGCGGGGGAGGATGTAGATTAAATTCCCACTTCTCGGAGTCCTTGAGCTTGGTTATGTTGGTTGGGTGAAGGGGAATGGTTACCAAGCAGCTGTTGGAGGTCTCCAGGTGACTTGCCAAGAGCAGCATTGACTATTGGCTGGAGTATAGAAAAATCGGTGGGGGGTGTAAGGGGTGATGTGTGGGTCAGCTTCGCCTCTGACTTATGAGTGGTTCTAGACCTGGACTTATTTGGGGGTTGTAATGAAATTGCAGCAGACAACTGAATTTGATAAAGAACTTTGGTTTTTATTTGAGAAGGAAAAATACAATACAATAATCTTAACACTCTAATAAAATGGGGAAACACTTCGACATACATGAGGGAAAAATTACAGTAGACAAATACCTCACCCCTCCCAATCCCACCTTACTACAGGAAACTTTGTGATATCCGGCACCGACGGGACCGAGCTGTTGCCGTCCCATCAAAACTGCCGGACAAACCAGCGCTAATGTTAAACATGGGCTCCATATCTAGCAACAAACCCTGTTGCTTAGCAACAGCTTCTAAACAGTAGGCCGTACCTTGCAAGCATCTATGTAGCTTAGCAACAGCTTCAGCTAGACCTTGCAGAGCCTGACTGGTGAAAAAAAACCTAACGAAACGGCTCCTGATTTTTGCCGGTGGATCGAGCATTCCGGACAGTTAACCTCCAGATAAACCAAAGTTTCCTGTAGCTAAGTTGGACTCTAAAGGACCAGGGATAATGCTCACCAAACGCAGGAATAGTTTGTAGAGTGGGAAAAACTTGCAGATCTTCGGTTTCTTCCGAGTTGGTTTCTTGTTGGTCGCGGTGGCCCAGTATTACCTGGTTGGCTTCTGGTAATATTTGGTTGTTGGTTTCGTGGGGCCCTTGGTGCCGCGAGGTATCTGATGATGTGTTACTTCTTCTTCGAGTGAACTGCTTCCAGATGCTTGCTTCTGAAACCGCCGAATTTCGATGGTATTTTAAACTTGAATGATGGGTCTCTCCTTTCTTCTCGAACTGGTTGAACTGTTTCTGTTGAACTCCTGCTGAACTCATTGAACTCATTTCTTGTGGAGACAGGTCTTTAGTTTATACTAATTGAGGCCTGCTTATCTGCCTGCCAAATCAGTCTCGGTTGATTGTTAATTTTTGGTGGGCTTATTTGCATCGATTGGTCCCATTTATTTACAGGAAACTTTTGTTTAACCAGAGGTTAAATGTCCGGAAAGCTCTATCCGCCGGCAAAATTCAGGAGTCGGTTCAGATAAGTTATTTTACTTCTCGTTGCTTTTTTTCTCCAGTCGTGGCTCTGCAAGGTCTAGCTGAAGCTGTTGCTTAGCTACAGAGATGCTTGCAAGATACGCCGACTGTTTTGAAGCTGTTGCTAAGCAACAGGGTTTGTTGCTTCACACGGAGCTCAGAAGCGCCGTATGTTTTAACATTAGCGCTGGTTTCTACAGCAATTTTGATGGAACGGCAACAGCTCGGTCCCGTCAGTGTCGGATACCAGAAAGTTTCCTGTAACTGGTTTCGGGATTGCTTCGAAATTGGTTTAAGTGTGTGAAGTGGTTTTGGATGTCTCTCGGAGTGGTTAAACTGTTGTTTGATTGCCTTCTAATCTTAGATTTCCTTTAAGGCCTTGAAATTCTGTGCAGGTTGGCTGGATGATTTGTTTTATGCATATTTTTAATGGGTCTTGGATCTTAGGTGAGGCTGGTTTTTCATTGATTTATTGTTTGAATGTAAATTCCTGGATAGGACCCAAGTTTGGTTTACTGTTTCTCCCAGACAGTTTGGCTACCTCGAATATCCAAAACTGTTCCTTTGCAGAGGTCGATCCCACATTCAAATGCCAAGTCTGTGTTTAATCTTTGAATCCTCCTGCTAGGCCCAACCATGCATTTTATCTTCCAGGTTTCTTTTGCAAGGGTCCAAAATTGTTTTTTTTAACAGGGCCATCATTCCGTTTTGGGGTTCTGCTAAATTTTGCGAATCTTACAGGGGCGGGGTGTGAATCCCATGAAGCAAACAAAGCACTGGGGTTTATTTCTAGAGGGATAGAATTGAAAAGCAGAGAAGTTATGTTAAACTTGTACAGAACCTTGGTTAGACCACGCTTGGAGTACTGTGAACAGTTCTGGTCTCCATATTACAAAAAGGATATAGAGCCACTGGAGAAGGTGCAAAAAAAGATTTACTAGAATAATACCAGAACTGAGAGGTTGTAACTATCAGGAAAGATTGATCAGGCTAGGCCTCCTTTCTCTGGAAAAGAGAGGACTGACGAGTGACCTGATAGAGGTGTTTAAGATTATGAAAGGGTAGAAGTAGAGAAGATGGCCTGGATTTTGCAGTGGGTAATGATGGCGAACTGTCAGCATTCACTGTTATTACCCCTCTGAAACTGATCACGGCGTCAGGATTTAGCGCATGCGCATCTAAACCCAGAATTCCTGAAGTTGCGGCCAGTCATTCACTTTTCCGACACAGGCTGTGCTGTGGACCGCCCCCACCCCCGTCCCTCCATAGCCAACAATCAGTGAAATCAATAAAACTGACGAAAACATGGGCTTTTCCATGCTAATATCGCTGTTAAATATCCCATTAAATATTAAGCCTTGTTGGAATTGGTGTAATTGAGGTTTTAATAGAGTAAAGACTGCTAAATAAATGTTCTGGCCCTGAAAAATGGTAACTTTTATATTTGTGGAGTGTCAAATTTCTCCATTATGGTAAAATGTTAGACTGCAAAATAATTTTTTTTAAAGTCTGGATAAAAGCAGGTTCTCGTTTCCTGTCTGTGAGAATTCTGCAATGTGATTGGCTGCTTAGACAGCTTGTTGACATCACAGCAGAGCGCACTAGGAATTCCCACTACAGAACACTGAAATCAATTGAATGTCAATTGGACAGGTTGGGTGATTGGGCAGATGCATGGCAGATGCAGTATAATGTGGATAAATGTGAGGTTATCCACTTTGGTGTCAAAAACAGGAAGGCAGATTATTATCTGAACGGCAATAGATTGGGAGAAGGGGAAGTGCAACGAGACCTGGGTGTCCTTGTGCACCAGTCGCTGAAGGTAAGCATGCAGGTTAAGAAGGCAAATGGCATGTTGGCCTTCGTAGCGAGAGGATTCGAGTACAGGAACAAGGATGTCTTGCTGCAGTTGTACAGGGCCTTGGTGAGACCACACCTTGAGTATTGTGTGCAGTTTTGGTCGCCTTATCTGAGGAAGGATGTTCTTGCCATGGAGGGAGTGCAGTGAAGATTCACCAGACTGATACCTGGGATGGCAGGAATGACGTATGAGGAGAGATTGGGTCGATTGGGCTTATACTCACTGGAGTTTAGACGAATGAGAGGGGATCTCATTGAAACTTACAAAATTCTAACAGGACTGGACAGACTAGATGCCGGAAGGATGTTCCCGATGGTCGGGGAGTCCAGAACCAGGGGTCACAGTCTAAGGATAAGGGGTAAGCCATTTGGGACAGAGATGAGGAGGAATTTCTTCACCCAGAGAGCGGTGAACCTGTGGAATTCTCTACCACAGAAGGCAGTTGAGGCCAATTCATTAAATATATTCAAGAAGGAGTTAGATATATTTCTTAAGGCTAAAGGGATCAAGCGATATGGGGAGAAGGCAGGGACAGGTTACTGAATTTGGATGATCAGCCATGATCTCATTGAATGGCGGAGCAGGCTCGAGGGGCCGATTGGCCTACTCCTGCTCCTATCTTCTATGTTTCTATGTCAAAAAAGGCAAACGCCTCGCCACAGAGGTTGCGAGATATCTGTGGACAGCTTTCTTCGCGGCAAGCGCCTTTGCTTCGCTGCTGACTGCAAATTACGACCACAGTTTCACACTTGCGGAGGAGACCAGAACAAGGGGCCATAAATATAAGATAGTCACTAATAAATCTAATGGGGAATTCAGGAGAAACGTCTTCGCCCAGTGAGTGGTTGGTGTGTGGAACTCGCTACCACAGCGAGTAGTTGAGGCGACGAGCATAGATGCTTTTAAGGGGAAGCTGGATAAACACGAGGGAGAAGGGAACCGAAGGATATGTTGATGGGGTGAGATGAAGGAGGGTGGGAGGAGGCTCGTGTGGAGCATAAACACCGGCACGGACCAGTTGGGCCGAATGGCCCGTTCCTGTGCTGTAAACTCTATGTAATACTCGGGTGTCTGCACTCACTGGAGTTTACTGTGTAAGAGCAGCGGAGCGTATACGAATCCAGCAAGACACCATCCAAGGTTTCCAAACAGGTTAATCCAGATGCACATCCCAAAGTTAATGATAGACTGAGTAGAATATGAGGATCGCTCAAAAGCCTGCATAAGTAAAATGCGTTGGCTGTGCACCAAGTGGCATGAGGTAATAAACACGAGTTCCATTTAGGTGTATCTGAATTTGGAAACACTTGTTTATTGTTACAGACGATGCTGACGGACTTTGTTACATAGTTGCTGGCTGCCCTGTGGTCCCCTCGCTCGTGTGTGAACCCTGACGTCCACACTTTACAACAAGGATCATCGGATGGCAGTCAGGAGTGGGATAGTTGTCTCCTAATTCCACCCCCCCCCGCCCGCAATCAGTTGTGATCCCCCATCCCAGGCTAAGATCAGTTCATTTAGCACGGACCAACAGTCAAACCTGGTCTGTATGTGTTGGCATCAAAGCTATAAAGGGAGCATAAAACGCCTTGTGTGAACAAAATGATACAAGTTAAAATGTATACTTTCTTAACCTCCAGGTTCTGGTTTCTCTCCGCATTCCCTGGATGAGGGGGTCAGGCAGGTGGACCTTCTTCCAGGCTCTGTCAGTGCCAGCACATATTGTTAGCTGACTCCCTTCCATACTCTTTTAACAAGCCCCTCAAAACACCTCACCGCCCCCCCCACCCCCCAAATCTCCCTTGTGGTTGCCCAAGATACTGCGCTGTATGTGATAGTGTATCAGCAGGCATTACAGCTCCCTCGATGCCTCAGTAGTTAACCCCCTGCTGTACTGTTAAAATATATATATATTATATGATTGTGTGTGTATATATTATATTATATACGTTGCGTTGATTTTCCTGCGGCATTGTTTCTGGAGCACTCAAAGACCTCGCTAAGAAGGCCCTATTCAGCCTGCGCCTCACAAACAACCTGACGACTCCCAGTGATGCAGAGTCACAGAGTGCCCACAGCGCCTGGTCTGCACTCAAGGCCTCCATAATCAGCACCTGTGAAGAGACGCTCGGTCACTCGACCAGGAAACACCAAGACTGGTTCGACAAGAATGACCAGGAGATGCAGGAGCTAATAAGCCGCAAGTGCAAGGCATTCCTGATCTGGAAACAGCAACACAACTCGAGAGCAAGAAAGCAGCTCTACAGTCGCCTGAAGGCCGAGGTCCAACAACAAACTCGCGACCTAAAGAACAGATGGTGGGTGGAGAAAGCGCAGGAGATGTAGCAGCTAGCCGACAACTACGACGTGCGTGGATTCTTTAGCGCAGTCAAGACCATCTATGGCCCAAGCACCCAAGGTCCTACTCCACTGCGGGCCAAGAACGGAGAGGTACTCATCAAGGACAGGGAGGCAGTCAGTGCCTGCTGGAAGGAGCACTTCGAAGATCTCCTTAACTGAGACTCTGTCCTCAACTCCATCCCGCAGCATGCTACCCGCCACCATCCCAGCACAACCCCAGCCCGGCATGAGGTTGAAAAGGCCATCTGACAACTGAAGAACAACAAGGCTTCAGGAGCAGATGGAATCCCTGCTGAGGCACTAAAGCATAGTGGAGAAGCACTATTGGCGCGAATTCATGAACTAATTTCTCTTATCTGGAAGGAGGAGAGCATGCCAGGGGATCTCCGAGATGCCGTAATTGTAACCATCTTCAAGAAAGGTGACAAGTCCGATTGCGGTAATTACAGAGGAGTTTCCCTGCTGTCTACCACAGGGAAAGTGATCGCAAGAATTTTCCTCAGTCGCCTTCTCCCAGTGCCTGAAGAGCTCCTCCCAGAGTCGCAATGTGGATTCCGCCCACTAAGGGGCACAATGGACATGATCTTCACCACACGCCAATTACAAGAGAAATGCAGGGAACAGCACCAACCGCTGTACATGGCCGCCTTTGATCTCACAAAGACCTTTGACACTGTTAACCGTGAGGGATTATGGAGTGTCCCCCTCAAATTTGACTGCCCTCAAAAGTTTGTCACCATCCTCCGCCTGCTTCACGACAACATGCAAGCCGGGATCCTGACCAATTGTTCCACCACAGACCCAATTCACGTACGAACCGGGGTCAAGCAAGGCTGTGTCATCGCATCAACGCTCTTCTCGATCTTCCTTGCTGCAATGCTCCATCTTACCCTCAGTAAGCTCCCCGCTGGAGTGGAGCTAATTTTCAGAACAAACGGGAAACTGTTCAACCTCCGTCGCCTCCAGTCCAGATCCAAGGTCGTCCCATCCTCTGTCGTCGAATTACAGTATGCAGACGACGCTTGCATCTGCGCTCACTCGGAGGTCGAACTCCAAACCATCGTCAACACCTTCACCGAAGCGTACAAGAGCATGGGCCTTACACTAAACAACCGTAAGACAAAGGTCCTCTACCAACCTGCCCCCGCCACACAGTACTGCCCCCCCCCCCCCCCCCCCGATTATCAAAATCCACGACAAGGCCTTGGACAACATGGACCACTTTCCATACCTCTGGAGCCTACTGTCAACAAGGGCAGACGTCGATGACTAAGTCCAACACCGCCTTCAGTGTGCTAGTGCAGCCTTCGGTCGCCTGAGGAAGAGAGTGTTTGAAGACCAGGACCTCAAACCCAGCACCAAGCTCATGGTCTACAGAGCAGCAGTGATATCCGCCCTCCTGTATGCCTCAGAGACATGGACCGTGTACAGCAGGCAGCTCAAAGCACTGGAGAGGTACCACCAACGCTGCCTCTGCAAGATCCTACAAATTCATTGGCAGGATAGGCACACCAATGTCAGTGTTCTCGCTCAGGCCAACATCCCCAACATTGAAGCTTTGACCACGCTCGATCAGCTCTGATGGACGGGTCACATCGTCTGCATGCCTGATACGAGACTCCCAAAACAAGCGCTCTACTTGGAGCTCCAGCACGGCAAGAGAGCCCCAGGTGGGCAGAGGAAACGCTTCAAGGACACCCTCAAAGCCTCCTTGAAAAAGTGCAACATCCCCACTGACACCTGGGAATCCCTGGCCCAAGACCGCACAAAGTGGAGAAGAAGCATCCGGGAAGGCACCGAACACCTCGAGTCTCTTCGCCGGGAGCAAGCGCAAACAGCGGAAGGAGCGCACGTCAACCACCGTCTGCCCCACCTGTGACAGAGACTGTAGGTCCCGCATTGGACTCGTCCGTCACCTGAGAACTCATTTTTAATGTGGAAGCAAGTCATTCTCGGTTCCGATAATATATATATATAATGGATATCCAGGAGTGTGTTACAGACTGAAATCTAATCGTGGGGTTCGGATTATATTTTCATGAGCACTTATCTTCCCTTTGGTATTACATTGCAGCTATGGAGCCCCTCCCTGGTGTCTGCAATGTGTAATTTGTGCTCTTGTGTTGTCACTGGACATATTAGGGCAAATCGCACGTAAGCCACTTTAACACTGATTATCTTTCACTTTTCAGTTCTGTGAAAGCCTTGCACCCGAAGTGTTAACTCATCTCTTGCTTTTAACAGGTGCCCGCCCTCGCTCACCCCCCCCCCCCCCCCCCCAGACTTGCTGTGTATTTGCAACAGTGTCCGTTTTAATTACACTTTGAACTCGATGAGGCTCTTTGTTGATGGCTTCAGGTTGCTCCCAGTAATACGACCAACAGCAGCTCCAGTGTCAGACTGATAACCGCCAGTAATCTGTAACTGTACGGCTGGGACATGGTGTGAAAGTTCCACACTTCCAGAATTTGGATTTACGTTGTCCAGGTGTGTGGAGTTGGAGAACTGTGACAGTTCTGGCTGTCGGTGTAACCCCTCAGTCCGTGCGACTGCTGCTGATCATTTCCTTTTTGAGTGGAAACGTGTCAGGTGACCCTTTTGTGTTCAGTAATAGTGGAAGGGAGGACAGGGTGGGTAGGGGCCCAAGTGTGTGCCCTCTCCATTTTGCCTTTCCAGAGGGCATTGCTGGTGCCTGGTGTGATGCTGCCTTGTGAAGTCGCCTTTTTTAAGCTTCCAAGCCACAGAAGAAGACAGGCCGAATGGCCTCCTGTGCTGTACTATTAAGAAGCGGTGAGACCGATTTTGATTTTTGTTTTTTTTTAGTTGGCCCATGTCTTTTGTGTTTGATTCCAGGATGCAGTACAGGCTCTCAACACCCTGCAGACTAATGCCAGCACCCTGGAGCAGATCCGGCGGGAGCAGGAGCGCGGCCGGACGCAGGGCACTCTGGAAGCAATGAAATCCTTCGTGTATCGAGCTGGCCTGACGGTAACGGCTTTGCGCTTTTGTTTATTGAGTGGGGAGATTCAGGTCCAGACACCTCGCCAACCACCCACCCAAATGGTTGCTTTCCAATCCAGGCATCCAGTCAACCCATCGCGCTGTGGGTGGGGCAGGGCAATTTGCCAGGTGGATCCACCTCTGCCATTCTTGCGTGCTCCTTGAAGGCAGTGACCTGGGAGCAAGAGATGTGATGGGAGAAGGAAGGCAGAGGGTGGAAACTATCTGGGTCTGTGGTGAGTGGGCTGGGATGACGGGGGCACTACAGTCGACCTCAGTGTATCTGGGCGGCAAGAGAGGGGAAAATCAACTAGGGTTTTCTGCTTCTGAGCATAGTTCAGTTATACCCGCTGGTAAGCATGTAGGTGTGGGCATTGGTTGGCAGAATAACCTATTCATTCTCCAGACTGTCACATGAAGAATGGCCATTTAGGTACCCCAGGGCAATGGGATCTGTGCGACTGAACCTTACTGGAGTCAGCACCTTCAGGGCGGGTGGGGAAATGAAAGATGGCACGCGCCCCAATCTAACAGATCCTCATCAGAGCGGTTCCGCGATTGACGTGATTGGTGCTCTCTTGTTAGAAGCTGCATTGTTCCAATAACCCTGTGTCTTTTCTTTTGTCCGCTGGTAGATCGAGGAGCTGGACCAGCTCGCTATCATCCACGTGACCGGGACAAAGGGCAAGGTCAGTCCCTAACTGAAAGTAAATGGATTTAAGAAGGATCGAGGCAGCCAGAAATATTTCTGTGTACCGTGCGATCTGTCTTCATTAAGGAAGAGGATGCTGCCATAGACATAGTGAAGGAGGATGTAGTGGAGACACTTGATAGGATAAAAATTGATAAAGAAGAGGTATTAGAAAGGCTGGCTGTACTTAAAGAAGATAAATCACCAGGAGTGGATGGGATGCATCCTAGGATGCTGAGGAAATTGAGGGCGGAAATTGCGGAGGTATTGGCCACAATCTTCCAATCCTCCATAGATACGGGGGCGGTGCCAGAGGACTACAGAATTGCAAATGTTACACCATTGTTCAAAAAAGGGTGTAACGATAAACCCAGCAACTACAGGCCAGTCAGTTTAACCTCGGTAGTGGGGAAGCTTTTAGAAACAGTAATCAGGGACAAAATTAACAGTCACTTGGATGGGTGTGGATTAATTAAGCCAGCACGGATTTGTTAAAGGCAAATCGTGTTTAACCAACTTGATCGAGTTTTTTGATGAGGTAACAGAGAGGGTTGATGAGGGAAATGTGGGTGACGTAGTGTACATGGATTTCCAAAAGGCGTTCGACAAAGTGCCACATAATAAGCTTGCCAGCAAAGTTGAAGCTCATGGAATAAAAGGGACAGTGGCAGCATGGATACGGAATTGGCTAAGTGACAGGAAACAGAGAGTAGTGGTGAACGGTTGTTTTTCGGACTGGAGGAAGCTATACAGTGGTGTTCCCCAGGGGTCGGTTCTAGGACCACTGCTTTTCTTGATATATATTAATGACTTGGATGTGGGTGTACAGGGCACAATTTCAAAATTTGCAGATCAGACAAAACTTGTAAGTATAGTGAACAGTGAGGAGGAGAGTGATAGACTTCAGGAAGACGTAGACAGGCTGGTGGAATGGGTGGACATGTGGCAGATGAAATTTAACGCTGTGAAGTGTTACATTTTGGTAGAAAGAACGAGGAAAGGACTTATAAACTAAATGGTACAATCCTAAAGGGGGTTCACGAACAGAGGGACCTGGGGAGTATGTGTGCACAAATCGTTGAAGGTGGCAGGGCAGGTGAGAAAGCAGTTAAAAAGGCTTACGGGATATTGGGCTTCAGAAATAGAGGTATAGAGTACAAAAGTGTGGAAATTATGATGAACCTGTATAAAACACTGGTTCGGCCCCAACTGGAGTACTGTGTCCAATTCTGGGCACCACACTTTAGGAAGGATGTGAAGGCCTTAGAGAGGGTGCAGAAAAGATTTACAAGAATGATTCCAGGAATGAGGGACTTCAGTTATGTTGATAGACTGGAGAAGCTGGGGTTGTTCTCCTTGGAGCAGAGAAGATTGAGAGGAGATTTGATACAGGTGCTCAAAATCATGAGGGGTCTGGACAGTGTAGATAGACAGAAACTGTTCCCATTGGCAGAAGGGTCAAGAACCAGAGGACACAGGTTTAAGATGATTGGCTAAAGAACCAAAGGCGACATGAGGAAAATCTTTTTTACTCAGCGAGTGGTTAGGATCTGGAATGCGCTGCCTGAAAGGGTGGTGGAGGCAGACTCAATGTTATCTTTCAAAAGGGAGTTGGATAAGTATCTGAAGGGAAAAAAATTGGAAGGGTTACGGGGAAAGGGCAGGGGAGTGGGATTAGCTGAGAGCCGGCATGGGCCCAACGGGCTGAATGGCCGTCTTCTGTGCTGTAACCATTCTGTGATTCGTGGTCTGTTCTCTTTTACACGGACACAGCCGGGAAAACACTGAAATTCTGAGGGTTTTAGACCTGGAGCAGCGGACTAATGTGCTGGGGCTCCAGGCTGAGGGATGTCCCCTCGGTTTCTCTCCCATGTAAGCTTCCTGATTTTTAAAAATTCATTCATGGGATGTGGGCGTCACTGGTAAGGCCAGTATTTATTGCCCATCCCTAATTGCCCTTGAGAAGATGGTGGTGAGCCGCTGCAGTTGTTTCTTGTAGCGGTTTAATACAATTAGGCATTTTCAGAAGGCAGTTAAGAGTCAACCACATTGCTGTGGGTCTGGAGTCACATATAGGCCAGACCGGGTAAGGACGGCAGATTTCCTTCCCTAAAGGAAGTGAACCAGATGGGTTTCACCATTACCGATACTAGCCTTTATTCCAGATTAATTAACTGAATTTAAATTCCCCAGCTGCCGTGGTGGGATATTAACTCATGTCTCCGGATCATTAGACTAGTCCAGTAACACTACCACTTAAGCTACCGTACCCTGTTGAAGGTGGAGCAGTGCAGAGCCTCGGGACTTCTTGGACGGTGGGCGGGGGAATCGCTCTCGGCCACTCGCTCCTGGTGGCTCGGCGAAGAGTGGGATTGGCAAAAGCTTTGACAGTTTGCTTCCCAGTGTCTCATCTGAGGAATAGTGGGTGATGTGGCAGACCTGAGGGGAGGTGGGGCAGGGCGGATCGAAAAAAGGAATGAATGCAAATCTCTCTTTTACTGCTGTAATGGACAGCCCACTCCCCCCCTGTGACAAAGGAAATGTTGGGACAGTGTGTGTGAGGACAAGAGGTAGCGGGCAGGATCATTTGATGAATTCTTTCGCCTCTTATCAGTATTGGTCAGCAGTGTGAAGCTCTTGGTGTCGGGAGCCTCTCTACAATCATTGCTATCTTTCTGTTAATTATTATTATTTAAAGAAGGAACTTGCATTTATACCACATCTTTCATGGCCTCGGGATGTCCCAAAGCACTTCACAGACAACAAATTACTTTTGAAGTGCAGTCACCGTTGTTTTGTAGGCAAACGGAGCAGCCAATTTGCACACAGCAAGGTCCCACAAACTGCAAGGAGATCTTAATTTACATCTATCCCCGGTAAGGTACAGTGCTTCCTTAATAAGGTGGCATCTGGTTTTTAAGTGCTGTTCAAATCTTGAATAAGGACTACGATGACAGAAATCGGGGTTCTCTCCCGCTGTAGGGGTTTGTGCTTAGGGTTAAACGTGGTCTTCTCTTACAGACCAGCACTTCTCCAGAAGTCTACGTATGTTCCAGTGATTTTTGTTGTTGTTTCTTTTGTTCTGTTGTTGATGTCCGTGTTGGTGACCGGAGTTTTCGTTTGTTTATTTTAGGGCTCAACATGTGCGTTTTGTGAAAAGATATTACGCGGTTATGGATTAAAGACGGGGTTCTACAGGTAAGGATGAGCGTCGTTCTAAACTCGCGTGTCTCCGTGTGTTTAAACACTTAATAACGTCTGGGTGACGGGGAGGGTTAGTGTTCTATTTTTGTGGGCTTTTACACGCGATCATTTCATTGTACAGGAAACTCTTTTAACCGGCACCTAAATATCCGGAAATCTCTTTTAACCGGCAAAATTCAGGAGTAGGTTCAGGTAAGTTTTACTATATATTAGTGGCCGTGTAACCGGGGTTCCTGCACCTGTGGCCGTGTAACTGGGGTTCCTGGATCTGTGGCCGTGTAACCGGGGTTCCTGGATCTGTGGCCGTGTAACCGGGGTTCCTGGATCTGTGGCCGTGTAACTGGGGTTCCTGGATCTGTGGCCGTGTAACCGGGGTTCCTGGATCTGTGGCCGTGTAACCGGGGTTCCTGGATCTGTGGCCGTGTAACCGGGGTTCCTGGATCTGTGGCCGTGTAACCGGGGTTCCTGGATCTGTGGCCGTGTAACCGGGGTTCCTGGATATGTGGCCGTGTAACCGGGGTTCCTGGATCTGTGGCCGTGTAACCGGGGTTCCTGGATCTGTGGCCGTGCAACCGGGGTTCCTGGATCTGTGGCCGTGTAACCGGGGTTCCTGGATCTGTGGCCGTGTAACCGGGGTTCCTGGATCTGTGGCCGTGTAACCGGGGTTCCTGCACCTGTGGCTGTGCAACAGGGTCTCCTGGATCTGTGGCCGTGTAACCGGGGCTCCTGCACCTGTGGCCGTGTACGGGGCTTTCGTACCTTGGTAAGTATACCTCTCTGTAATCCGGACTTTTTGATCAACCGGCACCACGCCGGTCCTGTCGGTGCCGGATAAAAAAGCGTTTCCTGTATTCAGCATCACAGACCTAAACCCCGCTCCAGCCGCAGATAAGCACTTGCTCCCTATGACCTGGGGTTGAACACAGACCCTTTGTCGCTGTACGCCCGCTGTTGGATGTATCTCGTGATGCCATGTCATTTCTGCACAAAGTGGAAGAATAAACAGATCGTGGCTTAAGACTACAAATTAATATCAGATTTATTGAACGGTAAAGGTGTAATTGCACAATAAACTTATAATAACAAAAACTTGCATTTATATAGCACCTTTAACATAAGAAATTAAAAATGTTATTATTCCTCACTGGAATATTGAAGACAACAAAAAATGCTTCTTGTGCTCTCATGCTCAACGTCAAACCAACTCAACATATGCTCCCGATAAGCTTGTGTTTCTTTTTGTGCTACCACAGTCAGCTTGTTGTTGGCTACAGACTGGAGGCTGACTGGCAGAAGGTGATCCAGATATAGATGCTGGGTCAATTGAAATTTTCCAGACAGAGAGATAATATTTTGTTGAATAAGGGTGTCCAGGGATATGGAACAAAGATGGGTAAATGGAGTTGAGGTATGGATCAGCCATGGTCTAATTGAATAGCGGAACAGGCTCGAAGGGCTGAAAGGCCTACTCCTGCTTTTATGGTCTTAAACACCAATCAGAAAACCCTTTGACGATATATCGTAACAAAACCCGTTAAAAATGTGTGTCTCGTAACTACGTTAGGTGGTCAGCTACTCACAGATTCAGAATTATGTTTTCCCACTCGGGTACAGCTGCCACTTACAGTAGGGTTCAGTGAACACATCACTCAGCCGGTCTGCCTGTACCTGCCCGATGTGTCAATCTGACCAGATTGAATCGACTGACACCCAGGCAGATGGACATTGAGAAACGTTGCATAGGGGTAATGTCCTTGAAAGGACCTTTCGCGTATCAGACCGTAGTGTGTATTCTCCTGGGCTTGGGGGAAGGAGCTGGGAGTACCTAGCATTTAGAGTGACTGCTAGACTCCTGTGGCAAAGAAGTTGAAGTACACAGATTTCTTGTTAGAAATGTTAATCTGTCACAGGGACAGAGCACTTTCACTTCTGGGATTTGGGTTCAGATCCAGCCTAGACTGAAAGTCTCCTTAGGCCGGAGGGGTAACGGCCTCCTCCGTTTGCTGGCTGTAAAGGTCTTGAGTTTAGACTGTCTCAGCCCAGTTCCTAGGGGGGCACACCACAAACGCTGTCGTAACTTGGCCTTGATAATCTCACTTGGAGGCCACAGGGTTCATGGCGTGGGAAATGGGTAAAATCATGTTGGGTACGGTAAGAGTGGGGGTTGGTGGGGGGGGTTAAGGCACATTCCTGGGGGCAGTGTGGAGGCAGCATTACTCTGCATCTGGCCTGAGCTGTGTCTGGGATGCTCGAGGCTAATACTAGAGAAGCTAATCATCTCGTGAACTGATTATGAAACGAGGCTGAAGCTCCCCCTAAATCATCCCCAAACAGTCACGGGTTTGTGCTGGTTCGCCAAGCCTGTCGTGGGAGCTTATTTCTGGACAGCTGGACGATTGTGTTACTCATGGCTCCAGTTGTTTGAAAAATGGATTCTTTCCACTTTGTCATGGGTGGTGGAATTGCACTGTTGAAGATTTGTGTCAGGAGTTTCTGGTATTTAATACTGTTCTATTTAGAGAGAGAGTCACAAGGCAGTAATTGATTACTATCTCTGTTTAAAAAAAAAACTCATTCACTTATTCCTTTTTTTTCATTCTTTCCTTTTCTTTTTTTCTTTCTCTCATTCTCTTTCACTCCTCATTCTCTTTCTCTCATTTCTCCTCTCTCTCTTTCTCTCTCCTGCTTTCTCTCTCTCCTGCTCTCGTTTTCTCTCTCCCTTCCCATGATGCGTGTTTGGCTGCCTGGTTTCTTTTCCCCGCCTTGTCACTCCTCATTTATCCTGTTTTCTCCCTCTGTCCACCTGCTCGCATGGGCACTTTTTCTCTGTTGTCTGCTCTCACGCTGTCTTCCCCTGTCTGCCTGTTTACAGCTGGTGTGTTCTAACCATCTTCTCTTGTAAACAGCTCCCCACACCTGGTACAAGTAAGGGAGAGAATCAGGATTAATGGCAAACCAATCAGCAAAGACCTCTTTACAAAGTACTTCTGGCATGTGTACAACCGATTGGATGAAACTAAGGTAAGCTGGGTTTGTGCCTTCTGGGTATTGTGACTGTTCTCAGTCTGTGCATTTTTTCACTTGCTTTTTTTTACTCTAGGCTGTCTGCAAAAATGGATAATTTCTGTTTATTTAAAATGTCTCTGTTGCTGAAGGATATTTCTTGGCCTGTATTAGGGTGCCGTGATGATTATACACTGCAGCCAATGAGAGACTCTCTGGGTTTCTCTTTTATTCATTCTTGGGATGTGGGCGTCGCTGGCATGGCCAGCATTTATTGCCCATCCCTAATTGCCCTTGAGAAGGTGGTGAACCGCTGCAGTCCGTGTGGTGAAGGTACTCCCACAGTGCTGTTAAGGAGGGCGTTCCAGGATTTTGACCCAGCGACGATGAAGGAACGGCGATATATTTCCAAGTCCGGGTGGTGTGTGACTTGGAGGTGAGGCTGTTCCCATGCGCCTGCTAGGTGGTAGAGGTCGCGGGTTTGGGAGGTGCTGCCGAAGAAGCCTTGGCAAGTTGCTGCAGTGCATCTTGTAGATGGTACACACTACAGCCAGGGTATGCCGGTGGTGGAGGGAGTGAATGTTTAAGGTGGTGGATGGGGTGCCAATCAAGCGAACTGCTTTGTCCTGGTGGGTGTAATGACCTAAAACAAATTGTTAGGTATGCCAAACAGCAACAACAACAACTTGCATTTATATAGCGCCTTTAAATTAGTAAAACGTCCCAAGGCCCTTCAGAAACAACATTTGATTGAATTCCACAACTGGAACTAAAACACAATCGTGGAAGGCAATGCACTGTCGTCTTGGTGACGTTCCCTGCAGTTCATGTATTGTCCCGGTGTGGGATGTGTGCCACCGTCCCGGTGTGGGATGTGCGCCCCCGTCCCGGGTGTGATGTGCGCTCGGGCCTGTGAATTGCCCATTGGGCTGCAGACTGTAGTTTGTGTAGACTGTGCCACTTTGAGCATTTAACTAGAGTTGTGAGGCTGTGCTGAGCTGAAGCTTCTTGTGCCCAGGAGTGTGTGACTCCGTTAACAGTATAACGCATGGCGGGGGGGTGCTTGCTGATGGGTTGGTTGTAAATGATTCTAGAATCACCTCTAATCCAACGCCTTGTTTTTCTCTTTGTCTCGATGCCGTGCCCAGGCTGCTGACTCCGGGGCCATGCCCGCATACTTCCGCTTTCTCACCATCCTCGCCTTCCACATCTTCCTGCATGAAAAGGTAACCTGGTTAGCTCTGCGTCATCACATTTAGTCCGGAGGGAGAACACGGGTTCAAGTGATGCCACCCTCGCCAGTGGCTGAGTGACCTGTTGCCCAGTCCTGCGGGACCATTAGACACTGCCTGTCAATGGCCTGCAAGATGGACGGGCAGCTCGATTCACAGGCTCATGGCTGCAGATTGGAGCTCCATTGACTGGGGCCTGGCAGCGGGTTGGCCCTGCTTTATTGTGAAGAAGCAGTGTTTAGACGTGGGGGGTGGTGGTGGTGCGGTGCGGTTAGTATCCATAAATCAGCAGAACTGTTAACATATTATTTGAACATACTGATGGGTACAGTTTTCTGTAAATTAACAAAATATTAAGTAATCTGAGTTTCACTCTTTTATATTCCCTTCAGGTTGACCTGGCAATAATAGAGGTCGGAATTGGTGGAG